>NC_091550.1:47554245-47576745 GCF_042767895.1 Penaeus vannamei
CTCCTCCCGCTACTCTTACTTTTTTTCCTTTTGCTTCTTCTACTTCTCGTATTATTTTTTCGTATTTATTCTTTCCTTGCTTCTTCATTTCCTTTTGCGTTTTAATCGTCTTACTTCCTTCTTCCTCTCCCCATCTCCCTCCACTTCCCTTTCTTGTCCGTTCACATCCTTCTTTTCACTTTACTTCTTTACTCTCATTTTTATTCTCTATTACTCTCTATTCCTGATTTTCCTCGTTTCGTCTTTTCATATTTCCTCTGTTGATCTACCATCTTTCTTTCTCTCGTTTTCTTCATTCTTTTATTCATCGCCTTCCTTATCCCTTTTTCTTTTTTTCCCTTCCCCTTTCCAGGTCACTCATTTCCCTCAGTCCATTCGTCTACGTCTTTATTCCCCGCTCTCTCTTGCCCTTCCTGTTCCTCCCCCCCCCTCCTCCTCCTCAGTCTACCTAACCTTCCATCAAACTGCCTTCACCCCCCCCCTCCCCTCTCCTCCTCTCTCCTCTGTCCTCTCTCCTCTCTCCTCCTCCGTTCCCTGTCCTTCCCTCCCATCTCTCTCCCTCGTCCTGTCTCCTTCCCTCCCTCTCGCCCTTCTCTGCCAGGTATCCCCCCCTCTCTCTCTCTCTCTCTCTCTCTCTCTCTCTCTCTCTCTCTCTCTCTCTCTCTCTCTCTCTCTCTCTCTCTCTCTCTCTCTCTCTCTCTCTCTCTCTCTCCCTTCTCTCCCTCCCTCTCCCTCCCTCTCCTCCCCTCCCTCCCTCCTCTCCCTCTCCTCTCTCCTTCTCTCCTTCTCTCCTTCTCTCTCTCCATCTCTCTCTCCATCTCTCCCTCCCTGTCTCCCTCTCTCCCTCCCTTCCTCCCTCCCTCCGTGACCCCGTCTCCCTCCACCGCTCTCTGCCTCCTTCTTCCTCTCCCCCCACTTCCTCTTCCCCAGACCCTTCCGCCCCCCCCCACCCCGTCCCCCGTACGCCCACGGTTCCTCAATCAAAACTAATGAAATAATTCCATTGAGCCAAGTAACATGGGCGATATACGGAAGCAGGGCGGAACTGGGGGGCGGGGAGGGGTAAGCGAGGGAAGTAGGGAGGGTAAGGAAGGGAGGGAAGGAGGGTAAGGGTGAGGGTCTGTGGGGGTGTAGGGGAGTGGGGGTGATAGGGTGAGGATCTGTGGGGGTGTAGGGGAGTGGGGGTGGTAGGGTGAGGGTCTGTAGGGAGTGGGGGTGATGGGGGTGAGTCGGCAGGAGGAAGACTAGGACCTAGGAGGCACCGTTAAGGGTGAAAATAAGGGTAAGGCCGTAGTAACCTTCGTCTCTCAGGAAAAATTAGATATAAAAAGGTGAGTGTGGAGGGGGAGGGGATAGGGAGGAGGAGGAGGAGGAGGAGGAGTAAGGGGATTAGTGAAGGACGAGAATGAAAGAAGGGGACGAGGAGGGAAAACCAGGGTATAAACAAGGGTGTGGCAGGAAGAGAAGGGGGGAAAAAGGGACCAGGATATATTCACATATATATTTAAGGGTACAGAGGCACCGGCGGTATTTCCTAAAAGGGGAAAATGGATGTGTAAGGGCAAGCAAGGGGGGCGTCGCGAGGTGATTTAAGTCGGTCGTTATGAATGGCTCGGAAGGCGCTGATTGGCCCGAAGGATAAAGAAGGAGAGGGGCGGCGGTGCCCTCGGGGAGTCGGAAGAGGAAGGGAGAAGGAGAGGGAGAGAGAGGAAGGGAGAGGGAGAGAGATGAAAGAGGAAGGGAGAGGGAGAAGGAGAAAGAGGAATGGAGAGGGAGAAGGAGAGAGAGGAAAGAGGAAGGGAGATGGAGAGGGAGAGAGAGGAAAGAGGAAGGGAGAGGGAGAAGGAGAGAGAGGAAGTTTTTGTATTATGAGCTTATGGAAGTCGAAAATGGATCAGGACGTCGAGAGAGAGAGAGAGAGAGCGAGAGAGAGAGAGAGAGAGAGAGAGAGAGAGAGAGAGAGAGAGAGAGAGAGAGAGAGAGAGAGAGAGAGAGAGAGAGAGAGAGAGAGAGAGAGAGAGAGAGAGAGAGAGAGGCGAATCAGGGCCCTCCGTAGACAGCGGCGTGGGGCGAGGAGCGTCCGGGATAAAAGAGAGCAAGGCGGGATAACGTAATTACACGGAGCTATCAATTAGTACGCACGGACGATAAAGGTGACATCGGCGGAATTATTCTCAGCCGTGGCGTGGCCGGGGGGAGGGGAGGGGAGGGGGAGACGTGTTATTTATTTGTTTTGTCTATTTATTTAATTTATTTGCGAAGTTTCTCTCTCTTTCTCTCTCTCTCTCTGTCTATCTGTCTCTCTCTCTCTCTCTCTCTCTCTCTCTCTCTCTCTCTCTCTTTCTCTCTCTCTCTCTGTCTATCTGTCTATATCTGTCTATCTTTTTATCTATCTGTCTATCTATCTATCTATCTGTCTATATGTATATACATTTATATATATATATATATATATATATATATATATATATATATATATATATATATATATATATATCCCTCGCTTTCTTTCCTCCCCCCCTTCCCCCTCCCTTCCACCCCACCCCCCCTCCCCCCACGTCCAGGTAGTGTGTGCCCGTGAAGTGTTGCCTCGACCTATAATATTTTTAGTATGATATCGCCCAGTGTTTCCCATCGGGCGCTTTGATATATAAAGCGTAACACTGGTTCATGGGCGGAATCCGGCGCTGTATATTGCAACATCGTAATATAAACAGTATCAGGCAAGGCGGTTTATGCACTCACCCACTCATCAGTTCCCACGGAAGGAGGGAGAGGGTAGGAGGGGAGGGAGGAAGGGAGGGTGTGTGGGTAGGAGGGGAGGGAGGAAAGAAATGAAAGAATGAAGGAAGGAAGGAGGAATAAAAGGAGAAGGAGAGAGAGAGGACGAGAACCAGAGCAAGAGAGAGAGCGAGAAGGGACGAAGGAGAATGGGGGATAGATAGGATGAAAAAGGGATGGCCGAGGAAGGAAGGAAGGAATGAAGGAGGGAAAAAAGCGAGAAAAGGAGAGGGAGAGAGAGAACGAGAACCAGAGCGAGAACGAGAATAAGAGAGAGAAGGGACGAAGGAGAATGGGGGATAGATAGGATGAAAAAAGGATAGCCTAGGGCGTTACAGGATGCAGACATTGAAGGATCGGCAGAGCGTATGACCAGCGGAGACCGATCGCTGATATAACAGGACTTCCATGATATTTACTCATTTTCCCTTGTTGTTCTTTTATGGAATGTTTTTGTTTTATTGACTCATTTACTTACTCATTTTCCTTTGTTGTTCTTTTACGTTTTTTTTTATTGACTCATTTACTTACTCATTTTCCTTTGTTCTTTTACGATTTTTTTATTGACTCATTTACTTATTCATTTTCTTTTGTTGTTTGACTCATGTACTTACTCATTTTCCTTTGTTCTTTTACGTCTTTTTATTGACTCATTTACTTTATTTATTTTCCTTTGTTTTTCTTTTACGGTATGTTTTTTTTATTGACTCATTTACTTACTCATTTTCCTTTGTTGTTCTTTTACGGATTTTTTATTGACTCATTTACTTACTCATTTCCCTTTGTTCTTTTACGTTTTTTATCATTGACTAATTTCCTTAATCATTTTCCTTTGTTGTTCTTTTACGATTTTTTTATTGGCTTCTTTACTTATTTGTTTGTTAAATTTTCACACTTTCTGTTATTATCTTTTGATTGTTTTTTCATCGTTGTTATTTATTATTATTCGTAAAATAGGGAAGGTATTTTTTAAATTTTATTATTATTTTTTTTTTCCGGGAGGAGAGGAGACAGCGAGACGAGCCAGAACAGGAATGGGAATGGGGGGGGGGGGCTCAGAGGGGTACAAAAAAGAGGGGGAGTTGTGGTGGCGGGAGAAGGGGGGGGGGCGGCGGGCTTCACTCGTAAGGTCATACGTTATTATTATTTACAAATTTCCCTGACGTGACGAGCAGCAATCATCCGCGCCCGTGACTTATTATCCAGGGTGCAATACTCGCGCTATATTTAACATCCAGGGCGGAAAATATCTCCCGGGGTAATGGCGGGCTTAAGCAGACTATAATTTGCGTTATCAGGTTGATGTATGAGCCCGCGCGAGCAAATACTTTTGAGCATAGCGAGCATATAAATCCACGGCGGGGCTGGCGGGGTTGTATTCGGGGGGTGGGGGTGGGGGGATGGGGGGGTTGTATTAATTTTTGTTTCACAGGGCCGTACAAGATAAGCCACGGAGAGCATATAGCGGGGATGTGTACCGTGGAGTGATGAAGGAGGAGGAGGAAAGGGAGGAGGAGGAGGAGGTAAAGGAGGAGGAGGAAAGGGAGGAGGAGGGAGGAGGGAGGAGGGGAGAGGGGGAGGGGGAGGAGGAGGAAAGGGAAGGAGGAGGAGGAGAAGAAGAACAGGAATGGGAAGAGGGAAGAGGGAAGGGGAAGGGAAAGAAGGAGAAGGAAAGAGAAGAAAACAACAACAATAACAGGGAGAAAATTAGGATAGGAAGATACAGAAAAGGGTTCGTAGGGTAATAGCGGGCAGCAGCAGGAGGAGGACGAGGAGGGAAAGGGGGAAGGGGATGGAAGGGAGAGGAGGAGGATGGGGGAGGGAAGGAGGAGGAAAGGAGTGGAGGGGAAGGAGGAGGAAGGGAGAGGAGGGGAAGGAGGAGGAAGAGAGAAGAGGGGGATGGGTGGAGGGGAAGGAGGAGGAAGGGAGAGGAGGGGGAGGGGGAAGGGGGGATGAAGGTGGCCAAAAATGTAATTGTAATGGCGGGCGGTGTTATTGATGTCCGCTTCGGGGCCGGGACATTAAAGAGCGCACGAACATAAATGAATTGCCGCCGTGACTTCGCGTATCACTTTCGGGGGGGGGCGGCTTCCCTCCCCCCCTACCCTCTCTCTCTCTCTTCCCTTTTCTTTTCTTTTCTTTTCTTTCCTTCCCTGTCTTACCTCCTTTCCTTCCTTCTCCTCTTTCTCTTTCTTTCCTTTCCTATTATTTCCCTTTCTTTCCTAATCCTCCTTCCTTTCTTTCCTTCTCTTCTTTCCCCTTTTTATTCCTCATGTGCCTCCTTCCCTTCCTTTCATTCCATCTCTCCTCCTGTCTCTTTACTCCCTCCCTCTTCTTGTTCCTTCATGTTAGAACTCCCTCCTTCTATCCCGTTATTTAGTTCCTCCCTCCTTTCTTCCCTCCCTCCCTCCTTCGCTCCTTCCCTCCTTCCCTCCTTTTCGTGCACTCCCCCATCTACCTGATCCCACATCTCGTCCCTCCTCCTATCCGTTCATTCCCTCCCTCCTCTTAGTCTCTGCATTTCTTCGTTCCCTGTGGCTTCACCCCCCCTCTCTCTCTCTCTCTCTCTCTCTCTCTCTCTCTCTCTCTCTCTCTCTCTCTCTCTCTCTCTCTCTCTCTCTCTCTCTCTCTCTCTCTCTCTCTCTCTCTCTCTCTCTCAGAATGACGTGTTGTGACATATTCGGCGAAAATGGCGTGACGTAGACGGGTGCAGACGGGTCCATTCATCACCATAACCATAATGTCATTATCATCGTCATCATCATCATCATCATCATCATTATTATCATCATTATTATCATCATCATTAACATCATCATCATCATCGTCATCATCGTCATCGTCATTATTATCATCATCAATACCATCATCGTCATCATCATCATAACTGGTATTTTTTTCTTTCTCTGCCTCCCCGAAGTAAAAAATTTAAAAAAAGAAAGAGAAAAATATATATTAAAAAAAGAGAGTGCGAACGCGTTTGAACTGTCTGAACATGTTAACGTGAGCGTGAAATAATGTGATTAACGCAAGCCATTTTTTGAACATTTGCATGGAATGTTGATTAGGTCGACTGCGAGGACGAACTGAAAGATGTTAATTAGGATGGATAGAGAGAGAGAGAGAGAATAAAAAAGAAGGAAAAAAATAATGGAGTTATTATCTTCGTTTAAAAAGATATTTATGTGCATTGTATTTTTTTTTTTTTTTTTTTTTTTTTTTTTTTTACTTTCCCGCAGGATGATTATTTAAAAAGTTTAAAGTTAACTAGAGAACAGAACCGTCACGAGGAATGTTTTATAGATAACGGAAAGTCGTGACATGCCGGTAAATCACGCAATTCTCTGTGTCTTTGAGTTTATATATGTGTGTATATATGTATATATTTTTCTTTATATCTGTGTGTGTGTGTATGTATTTCTCTTTATATATGTGTGTATTTCTCTTTATACCTGTGTGTATGTATGTATGTATGTATGAATTTCTCTTTATATATGTGTGTGTGTGTATGTATTTCTCTTTTTCTCTGTGTGTATGTATATGTGTGTATTTCTCTTTATATCTGTGTGTATGTCTATGTGCGTTTGTCCATTTTATATACTTTCTTCACCTCTTTTTTTCTCAGTTCGTTTATGTATGTTCATGAATGTACACACGTGCATATGTAAACCCAAAGTGTGGAGTTTCCCTTCTGCCTCCCGCCATGCATTCCCCTCTCGTGCATGACCGTGGGATTATCGCCCTTACGTCTTGCAAAGGGTTGTTGCTCACTTGCGATCCAGAATGCATGGCGACGCACTCCGGATAGCATCAGGCTCGACCATGCGTTAAAAATCTAGGTTTGGTTTCTGGTTTGGGGAGGAAGGAAGAAAGGAGGGAGGGAGGGTTGGGGAGGGAAGGAGGAAAGGAGGGTTGGGGAGGGAAGGGAAGGGAAGGGAGGGTTGGGGAGGGAAGGAGGGTTGGGGAGGGAAGGTTAGGGAGGGTTGGGGAGGGAAGGAGGGTTAGGGAGGGATGGAAGGAGGGAAGGAGGGTTGGGGAGGGAGGGAGGGACGGAGGGAATGAAGGAAGGGAGGGTTGGAAGCGAGGGAAGGAAGGAAGGTTGGGAGGGAAGGGAGGGATGGGAAGGAAGAAGGGAAGGGAGGGTTGGGGAGGGAAGGGAGAGTTGGGGAGGGAGGGAGGGGAAAGGGAGATGCTGTCTGGAGGGAAAATGCGGATTAAGGAAAGGGAAAGAGGGTGTTAGGGGGATAAAAAATAAAGGGAAAGAGAAGGACAGACAGACAGGCAGAGATATTAAGGAAAGGGAATAGAGATAGAGGAGGGGAAGGGAGGAAGGAGAGGGTGTTCATGTATGGAAGAAAGAGGGAGAGGGGAGAAGGAGAGAGTGACGGCGTATAGAATGTGGAGGAAGAGGGAAAGATGGAGGAAATAAAAGTGACGATATGGGAAAATAGAAGAGAACGTGATCAGATTTGTATGATTTTTTAAATTCGTTTTATATATTTACTTTGAGGGGATGGTGTCCTCCCCCCAGTCTCTCTCTCTCTCTCTCTCTCTCTCTCTGTCTCTCTCTCTCTCTCTCTCTCTCTCTCTCTCTCTCTCTCTCTCTCTCTCTCTCTCTCTCTCTCTCTCTCTCTCTCTCTCTCTCTCTCTCTCCATTTTTCTTTTAAAGGCGCAAGCTCGCTCTTTGTGGCCGCCATGCCATTCCCAGTGTATGCGGCGTGTACATCGACTGTAATGGGATTTTATGGCCCTGAGTCCTTGGTTAATTCATGCATTCATCGGTGTGTGTGTGTGTGTGTGTGTCTGTGTGTGTGTGTGTGTGTGTGTGTGTGTGTGTGTGTGTGTGTGTGTGTGTGTGTGTGTGTGTGTGTGTGAGAGAGAGAGAGAGAGAGAGAGAGAGAGAGAGAGAGAGAGAGAGAGAGAGAGAGAGAGAGAGAGAGAGAGAGAGAGAGAGAGAGAGAGAGAAATTCTATGCGCAAGACGTGCATCCCTACATAAACGCCGAGAGCGATTTGCATATAAGCAATTCAACACACATGCGAATAGACAGACAGATAGATTTGTTAATGGGTTAATTAATTAATAGAGCGAGCGCGTGCGTGCGCTTCCTTTGGGGCATCAGTCATTGGCTGGCGTGACGTGTATGGCAACGCAATCGTTTTAATATGTATGCATGCACGTGATGACTGTCACCGGGCGCAGGGACTGATCAGGGCCAGCGGCGAGACCTTCATATTTAGCAGGGACGCCAACACGATTAATATAACTATCAGCAATAGCAATATAGCGTATGAAATTGCCGCGAGCACAGAGCCGACAATAACACGACAGGAGAACCCAAAATAACGCCTGTCCCGCGTCAGGGCTGCCAACCGACACGCGGCATATTGTTGCGGGGTCAGGGCTATGGGAGGGCCAGGGGTGCCAACTGTGCCCCCTGCGCCCCCCCATGCCCCCCGTGCCCCCCGAGGTCCGCGTGCCCCCGGGAAGTGACAGCGACGCGGCGGCCGGACGAGGTTACCCGCTCGCCGATTGGGCAAAACATTATTATTCGAGCATTAAGGAAGGCAATTATCTTCGGCAAAGTCAATTATTCGCCGGTAAACCTCGCATAATTGACAGCATGATGGAGACGCTGGTGATGGGGGAGGGAGGAGGGAGGAGGGGGATGGGGAGGGGGTTGGAGGGAAGGAGAGGAGAGGGGAAGGGGTTGGAGGGGGAGGGGAAGGGGTTGGAGGGTGGAGAGGGAGGTTTTGAGTGAGGAGGGGGTATTTTGAGGCGAGAGGGAGAGGGAGGGCAAAGGGATGAAGTGAGAGAAGGAGGAGAGAGGAAGGGTGAGGGAAAGGGGGGGGAAGAGGATATGGAGGGAGGGATCGAGGGAGGGAGGGAGACGGAGAGAGGTTTAGGGTGTGGGGGAGGGGAAGGGAGGGGAGGGGAGGATTACGAAGTTGGGGAATATATGACAGCCGAGAATGTAATTGTTGGCGCTACTTTTTTAGTGTGTGTGTGTGTTTGTGTGTGTGTGCGTGTGCAAATTCATTGTCAAGCAACTGGGAACAGTGATGGAGCGCTATTTGGCTTTGGAATGTTATATTAAGCCTTCACAGTGCGTTTGTTCTGCTTTTTTTGTTATTGTTTTATTTTGTTTTTGTTGTTATACGATTCGCCAATCCAGATAACAGGACCGGTTCTCCGAATCCATCAGTAGAGGATTTGATGGATTGATGCAAAAGATGCGGAGAGGAAGGAGAGGAGGAGGAGAGGGGAGAGGAAGATGAAGAGGATGGAGAATTAGGAAGAAGAGGAGGATGGAGAAGAGGATAGAGAAGGGAGGAAGGAGAAAAGGATGAGGTGGGGAGGAAGAAGTGGAAAAGAGGATAGGGAGGAAGAAGAGGAGGAAGAGGGGAGGAAGGAAAATAGGATAGGGAGGAGAGTAAGAATACAAAAAGGGGCGAAGAAAGAAGAGGATGCGGTGGGGAGGAAGAAGAGGAGTAGGAGGGGAGGAAGGAGGAGAGGATGACGAGGAGGGAAAGAAGAGGCAGATTAATACCCTATCATCTCCTTGTTCCCAGCTGCGTAAGGCCTATATTCCGCTCGTGGCAGGGGGGAGGGGTAGAACGGGGAGGTGGGGGAAGGGGAAGGGAAAGGGAAGAGGGGAAGGGAAGGAGGAAGGGGAAGAGGAGGAGGAGGAGGAGGAGGAGGAGGAGGAGGAGGAGGAGGAGGAGGAGGAGGAGGAGGAGGAGGAGGAGGAGGAGGAGGAGGAGGAGGAGGACGGGGAAGAGGAAGAGGAAGAGGATGGGGTTAAGGGCATAGTAAGAGCTGTTGTGGCAATCCCTAGTCTCCCTTCCGTCGGCATTTGGATAATTCCGGAGCCCCTTGATGTGCCAGTCATGCCTGCGTGATTGTTTTAGGTTCGTTCGCCCCCCACCCCCTCTCCTCTCGCCCTCCATGGACGGCCCTGCTCGATCGGTTTTCTCTCCTTTCTCTCTCTCTCTCTCTCTCTCTCTCTCTCTCTCTCTCTCTCTCTCCCTCTCTCCCTCTCTCTCTGGATTTCTGTCTCTCTCTCTCGGTTCTCTCTCCCTCTCTCTCTCTCTCTCTCTCTCTCTCTCTTTCTCTCTCTTTCTCTCTCTCTCTCTCTCTTTCTCTCTGTCTCTCTCTCTCTCTCTCTCTCTCTCTCTCTCTCTCTCTCTCTCTCTCTCTCTCTCTCTCTCTCTGTGTGTGTGTGTGTGTGTGTGTGTCTGTGTGTCTGTGTGTCTGTGTATGTACATATGTATGTATATATGTATGCATATATGTATCCCTTTCTCTTTCGGTTCCTCCTACTCTATTTCCACCCTTTGTCTCTTATCCGTTCCCTTGGTTTTCGGCTCTCATTCTTTATTCCCCTTATTTATTTCCTTTCCTTCCCCACCCTTCCGCATCCTCGCCAAGTCCCCTCTCTCCTTCCTTATCCGCTTTGCACCCCTCTTTCCTCCCTTCCTTCCCCTCCTCATAAAGACCCAGCGAGTATGAGTGTATGAGTGCCATTTTATCTCGATGCTGGAAAAAATAAGTCTACCATAGTGAACGACCATGGTTTTGAACGCGATAGTGCCACAGTGCCACAGGTTGTCCACCCCCCCCCCTTTTTTTTTTGTCTGGTTCTCCCATGGTCCTTTCTCTACCCCCCTCCATCCCCCCCCCTCCCCCCGCCCCAAAATGGCACCGTATGGAATTCTGTATGGCACTGTTATTTAGCGTCGGAGAGAGGGAGGGAGAGCGGCGTGTGTTTACCTTGGCACTGGGCTAAACATGGCTCGAACATTCCCACTTTTCATATTCAGTGCCAGGCCCCACTTCCCGAACACGTCCCCTGTGGCCTTGCTTGGCTGGCTTAGGCCTTGTTTAGTCGGCAGACCGGTTTTAATATGTCTTAATAATGTTTGCTTTTGCTGGCGTTTTTAGTTTTTTTTCTCACCCTTTCTTTCGTATTGTTATTCTTGTTTCCTCTTATTTTTCTAACTCTTTTGGATTGTTGTTTTTTGGGATTTTAATTTTTTTTCTCTCTCTTCGTCTCCCCTTTCCTTTCCGGTTTTCAATGTGTTCGCTTTATTTTTTTAAAATTATACTCTATCCTACTTTTCCTCTTACCCATTCCTTTTCCGAATTTTAGCCTCGCGTCTCTTGTGATCTGAAAAAAATGTGTCTGTCAGTCCTTATTTTTCCATATTGCAGCATCTTGTTATAAGAGAAAGAGAGAGAGAGAGAGAGAGAGAGAGAGAGAGAGAGAGAGAGAGAGCGAGAGCGAGAGAGAGAGAGAGAGAGAGAGAGAGAGAGAGAGAGAGAGAGAGAGAGAGAGAGAGGCGAGAGGCGAGAGAGAGAGAGAGAGAGAGAGAGAGAGAGAGAGAGAGAGAGAGAGAGAGAGAGAGAGAGAGAGAGAGAGAGAGAGAACAAAATTTCGAAAACGGCATCTTAAAACTTAAGAAAAAAAAAGCATAAACTTAAAAAAAGACTATCGCAGCGTACATTCCACGCCTCCGGAGAGCTAGTGTGTCTTTAAAATGTTTATGTGTCCTTTAAGGGAGAACGAGCCCCATGCTCCATGTGTCATTAAAGGGATATTGGGTCTTACTTATGGATAGGATGTTCGTAGCGCCGTTAAGAAGCGGGGGGGGGGGGGAATTTTACATAAGGTGTCTACAAAGGTCCTTTTTTTTTGGCATGATTTCGCGGAACGTTTTTGCGTTTAAGGTCTGGTGTTGGCGTGATTTGGTGGACCTTTTTTTTTTTTTTTTTTGAGGTCTTCTTTGGGATGGTTTGGGGAGATTTTTTTTAGGGTTTGGTCCGTGGATTTTTTCGAAAGTTTGTTTAGGGTCGTTTTTTAGTGTGTGTGTGTGTGTGTGTGTGTGTGCGTGCGTGCGTGTGTGTGTGTGTGTGTGTGTGTGTGTGTGTGTGTGTGTGTGTGTGTGTATGTGTGTGTGCGTGTGCGTGCGTGCGTGGAAAGGGAAAGATTGATTTGCGTTTTGATTTTATGTTTAGTTTTCGTGATTTCTTTCTCCTTATACTCGGTTTTATTTTTGATTCATGTGGTTTCATTTTTCTTCCTTTCCTCTCCCTCTCCCTTTCCGTCTCCCCCCTTCCCTCCTCTTTCTCTCCCTCTCCGTCTCCTCCCTTCCCTCCTCTTTTTCTTCCTCTCCCTTTCCTTCTCCCTCCTTCCTCCCTTCCCCCCCTGCCCTACGCCTTCCGACCCCTCTTCCTTCCCCATCTGTTTATTTGGATGCATGTATACGCACATAAAAATATTTACGTAAATATTGATCCCTGATTGACAGGCGTAAAGACAATGAGGCAGCGTTTTCATGTCAGTTTTGAGCCCTTTATTATCGTAACACGGCGGGGAGTACGCTAAGGTCGGTCGCCAATGCGGCAAGTACCTTTAAAAGCGCCTTAAGGGCAGTTTATGAAGTGATTCTTGGCCCTAATTGTCTCTTTATTATTTACGAGGCGCGGCCCCGAAATTACACCTTCTGTGGCCTGGGCTTATATTGAAGTCATAATTCTCGAATTTACGGTATATCATCCTATGGCGTTATCTCATTTCTGCGCCCCCCTCCCCTCCCTTTGTTCCTCCTACTCCCCTCTCCCCCTGTCGAACCCCTCTGCTATTCCCCCTCCCCAGTTCCTCCTTCTCCTCCTCTCTCCCTTCTCCCCTCCCCCTCTCCATCTCTCCCCTACTCACTCCTCCCCTCTCCTGCATATAACCTATCTCCTGTACTCCCCCCCTCCCTTACTCCCCTCTTTCTTTTTTCTCTCTCTCCCCCCATCTCCCATTCTACCCTCCTCCTCCCCTCTACCCCTCCTCCCTTCCTCCCTTAAATTTATACACATTAGTCTTCGGGAAATTATGTACAAATTGAAAGTCCCGCGCAGATTTACGAGTCTATTTGGCGTGTTGTTATTATTGTTGTTGTTGTTGTTGCTCGTATAGATCTTGTGTGATTTCCCCAAGCGATGAGACGGATATCCTTTCTCGTTCCTTGTTTATGTCTTTGTTTATCTTTTGTTTTTGCGCTCTGTTGATATGACTTTTGCTTGAGCGGCCTCGTCCCGGGCGGAGCAAATGAACCTGCTTTTCGGAAGCGGAGATAAATGACGACTTGGCAACCTCTTCTCCATTTGGCCCATCTCTTGTTTATGTCTTTTCTGTTTTTCTTATTTTTCTTTGTTCGTGTTTTGTTTATAGATTTAACAAGAAAACATGATTGTCACCTACGTTTTCTGCCATGAAAATTATATATATATATATATATATATATATATATATATATATATATATATATATATATATATATATATATATTGTTACGTTGTCCGCGCGGTTCAATAATTATAGGTATCGTGAGTGTGATCCGATCAGGCCTTGATCCCCAACGAGGCTTCTGTAAATTTCGATTGATTACTAAATAACAACTCCGCGTGCGTAGCTGGTGTGGCAGGGAGGGGGCAAGGGATAGGGGATAGAAGGGGGTTAGAGGGTTGGAAGGCAGTGGGTAAGTGCTAAATAACAACTCGCGTGCGTAGCTGGTGTGAGGGCTAGGGATAGGGGATAGAAGAGGGTTAGAAGGCAGGGGGTAGGGGGGGTAGGGGGTTAGAAAGGACATGGGGTGGGGATAGTGGGGGTTAGAGGAGGGGGTAGGGGGTTGAAGGGGGGGTAGGGGGTTAGAAGGCAGGGGGCAAGGGATAGGGGTAGGGGTTAGGGGGGTTAGAGAGCAGGGGCAAGGGATAGGGAGAAGCCCGGTGACGCGTGAGCCGGCTTTCTTTCGAGTCGGTTCGCGGCGGTGCGTCCAGGGCGTGGGCGCGGGCTCGACAAGGGCGGCGCGCGCGAACTGTAGCGGAGGACGCCCGAAGGACCCCGTTTCGTGGGCGGCGAGGATGAGGACGGAGATGGTGGGGGGTGAGGGAGGGGGGCGCTCGCTCTCGTTACACGCCCACCAGATGTCGTGGAGGAGGAGAAGGAGGGGGAGGAGGTGGTAAAAAGGTGGAGTTGGAGGAGGAGGAGGAGGAGGAGGAGAGGAGGTGGTGGTGGTGGTGGTGGTGTTGGTGGTGGTGGAGGAGGTGGAGGAGGTGGTGGTGGTGGTGGTGGTGGTGGTGGTGGTGGTGGTGGTGGTGGTTGTAGTAAAGGTGGAGTTGGAGGAGGAGGAGGAGTTGGTGATGGTGGTGGTGGTGGAGAAGAAGAGGAGGAGGAAGTGGAAATTTGAAAGACGAAGTGCGAAAAGAAGACGAAGAAAAGGAAGGAAGTAGAAAAATAAGAGAGGATAGAGAAATATGATGATGAAGAGGAAGGGGATGAGTACAGATGATGCGGAGGAAAAGGGAGGAGTACAAGAAGAAGGAGGAAGAGTAGTGAGAAGAGGATGAAATGAGGAGAAAAGGAATTGGAGTAAAAGGAAGAGAATGAGGGGAAGGGGGGAGGAAGACCGATGAGTTGTTCGTAGGAAGCCTCCCCTTCCTCCCCTCCCTCTCCCCGCCCCCTCTCCTCCCTTCCCTCCCTTTCCTCCCTCTCTCCCTCTCCCTATTTCCTCCCCTTTTCACACCTCGCCCCCACCAAAAGGAAATGCTGAATAATGATGCTGTATAACAAGCTCGGTGAAAGTAAAAGGATCGATAAGAATACAAAAATACTTAGGGACTGAATATGTGATTAGTTGGTAGGTAGACTAGATGAGGAATTTAGATTTATTAATCTTCCTAAATAAATATGTCTTCCTCCTGCATCCTGTGAAACGCTTTGAAACCCCCGAGGGAATGCCACAAGGTATCACCCTCTCCCCTCACCTCCCCCCTTCTCCTCCTCCTCCCCCTCCTTTCCTCTCCTCTCCTCTCTTCTTCCCTCCTCGCCCTTAACCCTTGAATCCTTTCAACCCTAAAGCTGTAGAGCCCTTAGCCCTTCACACTTAATCTCTCCCTTCCCTCTCCCCTCCTCTCCTCTTCTTCCCTCCCCTCCCCTCCCCTTCTACCCTCCCATTCTCTCCCCTATCCTCCCCTCTTCCATCCCCACCTACCCTCCCCTTCCCTCCTCTCCCCTCCTCCCTCCCCTTGCCTCCCCTATGCCTATTCCTTGCCTATCGAACGAACGGACGTCAGGTCTCCATAAGCGTAAAATTACTCATTATTATTAGTATTATTATGGGATGATTGGATTAGATTTATTTCCCTTATTCTTTCCCTATTTTTATGTATTGTTAGTCGTATTAGTAATGTTATTATTGTTATTGTTATTATTATTGCCATTATTTTTTTAGTAGTAGTAGTATCATCATTATTATTATTATTATCCATCGTTATTATTCTGTACTCGTTTAAACATCTCTCATGCTTTTCCTCCCTCCTCCTCTATTCTTCCTCCTTGCCTGGCTCCGCTCTCTTATTTTCCCCAAGAAGCATGGTCACGTCTCTTCATTTTAACAGGGATGTATTACCCTTGTGTTCCACATCCTGCTCTCTACCCTTCCAACTCCTTCCCTCCCCGCCCTCCTCCTGCCCTCCCCTACCCTCTCCTCTGTTCTTCCCACCCTCCTCCTGCCCTCCCCTACCCTCTCCTCCGTTCTTCCCGCCCTCCTCCTGCCCTCCCTTCCCTCTCCTCTGCCTTACCCTCCCCGCTTCTCTGTCGTACCCTCCCTTCTCTTCTGCCCTGTCCTGCCTTGTGCTATCCTTCCTTATCCTGCCCTACCCTGCCCTCCCCTCACATCCCTATCGCTCCCCTCCACCTCCCTACCTCACCCATCCATGCCCAGCTTTGCCTCTCCCTTCCCTACCCTACCTACCTTCCCCACCCCTACCCTTTCCTCCCCTGTCCTGCCCTCCAATCGTCTGCCTTACCCATCTACCTCCAGCTGGGGGGCCTATTTTATATACAAAAGGGGGAGGTGGCGTTAACTGTTTGTTCCTGAGTATCTTGGGTCAGTGTTGGTGGTTGTGGGCACGTGTGGAGGGAGGGAGGGAGGGAGGGAGGGAGATAAGATGCAATAGTGTAAAGGTGGAGATGGATTGACAGAGAGAGAGAGAGAGAGAGAGAGACAGAGAGAGAGAGAGAGAGAGAGAGAGAGAGAGAGAGAGAGAGAGAGAGAGAGAGAGAGAGAGAGAGAGACACACACACACACACACACACACACACACACACACTCACACACACGCACACACGCACTCACACACACGCACACACGCACCTCTCACCACCATCATCGCCAACCGTGAACACCCGTATACACGCATCGTGACGTTTACAAATTCCACAATTATCCCGGGTTTAACGTCAGGGAATCTGGGGAGGGGAGGGAGGAAGGGAGAGGGAAGGGGAGAGGGAGGGAGAGAGGGGGAGGGGAGAGGGAGGGAGGGAGGGACCTAAGGGTGAGAGGGAGGGCCTGGTTAGACGGAGGAATATGCAACGGTAGCTTCCCCCTCTCCCCCTTTCCTCCCCCCGATCAATCACCTTAATTTGATATGAGACAACCCCTTTTGTACGATGGGGTGGGAGTTGGGGAGGGGGTCGAGGAGGGGGGAGGGGTAGGCCTATGTATAATTGGCGATTGCAGCCGGTGGGCAAGGAGGGTTGTAGCTGATCCGTGTGAGGTTGTGAGGTGGAATAACGGAGGCGGGATGAGGAATGAGGTGGGTGAGGGTGTGGAGGAGGTGGGTGAGGGTGTGGAGGAGGTGGGTGAGGGTGTGGAGGAGCTGGGTGAGGGTGTGGAGGAGGTGGGTGAGGGTGGAGGAGATGGGAGAGAAGGAGGAGGTGGAGGTGGAGGGAGGATGTGATGGGGGGGAGGAGGTGAGAGAAGGGGAGGAGATTATGTTGGTGGTGGTGTTTGTGTTGGGGGTGTATGTTGGTGGTACTGGTGGTGACGAAGAGAAGGGAGATGGAGGAGGGAAAAGAAAAGATGCAAGTGATGAGAAAAGGAGGTGGAGGAGGAGGGAGAGAATTAAACGAACGAGGAGAAGAAGAAGAAGAAGAAGAGGGAGAAAATAAAGATAAAAATAAAAACAAAAAGGAGATAAAATGAAAAAGAAAAGAAAAGGAAAGAAGAGGAACAAGAAAAAGAAGTAGGAGAAGGAGCATATTCATGAGAAGGGCGAGCAAGGGGAGCCTCCTCATCTTTGGCTAGTCGGATTCTGAAACACTCATTTTTCATTAACATGTATAAAAAATGAGTAAAAAAATGAGTAATCATTCTTCAAACTTACGATAGAAACCTTACGTCTTTTAGTTTTTTTTCTTTATTTCGAAAGTATTAGAAAAAAAATTGAGTTGGGAGGGAAATTTTAATCCACCGAATGAGGTTTCAAAGACAGGAAGGAAGAAACGGAGAATAAAATGACGGTATGGAGAAAAAATCCAAAAAAAAAATAGAGAAAGGAGGAGAGAGGGGGACGAGAGAAAGAGAGGGAGGGAGACAAAGGGTGCGAATGAGACGAAAAACAAAGAGAGAACGAAAATTATAAAAAAAAAGAGAGAGAGAGAGAAAGGAAAGAGAGACGGAGAGAGAGAGAGCGAGAGGGGAGAGAGAGCGCTAGAAGTGAAAATAAGAAAACACGGTATGGATTTTTACGAGATGTATTACTGTAGTACATTTGACAGGATCTGGCCATTAGGCGGATTAAAGATCGGGGTTCGGGGCGTGCGTCCGTCCGCTCGATGTCATGTGGGCGGCGTATGCGATGGTATCTTGCGGGTGGGCGTGCAGGGTGTGTGTTCGAGAGGATAGGTGTGTGTGTGTGTGTGTGTGTGTGTGTGTGTGTGTGTGTGTGTGTGTGTGTGTGTGTGTAATGTGTGTGTGAGAGAGAGAGAGAGAGAGAGAGAGAGAGAGAGAGAGAGACAGAGAGAGAGAGAGAGAGAGAGAGGGAGAGGGAGAGGGAGAGAGAATGTATCGGCATTTGTGGGCGTGTATGCGCTTTGGTCTCGTGCATACGTGAGCGTGTGTGTTATAATCTCGTTTATGCGAGATCCATATACGTTTATGTGTGCGCATGTGTGTATGTGTGAATGTGCGTATGTAAGCGAATTCGAACCTAATACATATCTGCATCCATACGTGCGTTAATTCATCCATCTTCATTATAGTTTAGAGTAACGCTGTGTTGTTATATTGCTGTGGGCGGGAGAGGTTGAGGCGCCCCTCTGTAGGGGGAGAGGGGGTGGAGCGGAAGAGGAGGGTGGGTAGAGGAAGGAGGGTCGGGAACGGAAATAGGTAGATTGGTAGATAGGTAGAGGGCGTGAATAGAAAGAGGAATAAATGGATTGGTGGTTCGGGGAAGGAGGTCGGTCAAGGGAGATTGTTAGGAAGTGTTTCGTGTGTGTGTGTGTATGTGTGTGTGTGTGTGTGCGTGTGTGTGTGTGTTTTTGTGTGTTTGTACTCGTGTTTGTGTTTGCGTGTACATACGTACGTACATGTATGTATATTTAATTTTGTTTACGCCTGCATATATTTAATATTAGCTTTTTTTCCGAAAGTATCATATTAAATAAAGATAAAGATATCCAGCATCAGTGCCACGAGAAAAAAGGGGGAAGACACTCCCTTTCAGTGTATATAATAAGCTTCGAGGCTGCAATAACTCCTGCTAATTATGACGTCACGTTGATGAAGCTGAAGAATGTTGAGGACGTTGCTCATCATCCAGATTAATCCCCGGTGGTTCATTAATGGGTCCGGCGCAAGATGTTTCCTAGGTAATTATAAATCCCGGGACACTCCTTCATTAATCTCATTGAGTGACTTTAATATATCAAATTCCTATTGCGGGGTGCGACTCCTCACTCGTTTCTCGCGGGGTGCTTGTTTGTTTGTTGTTTTGGTTTTGTTTTCCTCTCTCTCTCTCTCTTTCTTTCTTTCTTTCTCTCGCTCTCTCTCTTTCTTTATCTTGCTCTCTTTCTTTCTCTTTCTTTCTCTTTCTTTCTCTTTCTCTCTCTTTCTCTCTCTCTCTCTCTCTCTCTCTCTTCTCTCTCTCTCTCTCTCTCTCTCTCTCTCTCTCTCTCTCTCTCTCTCTCTCTCTCTCTCTCTCTCTCTCTCTCTCTCTCTCTCTTTCTCTTCCTTCTCTTCTTCTTCTTCTTTCTCTCTCTCTCTCTCTCTCTCTCTCTCTCTCTCTCTCTCTCTCTCTCTCTCTCTCTCTCGCTCTTTCTCTCTCTCTCTCCCTCTCCCTCTCTCCCCCTCTCTCTTCTCTTCATTTCTCTTTTATTCTCTTCTCGTCTCCTCGTTCGAAGTCTCTTTTCCCAGTATTTACTTGTGTTAGGGATGCTTGGAACGAGAACACATAACGAAAAATAGATAGCAGAGAGAGACAGAGAGACAGCAGCGCTAATTGCAGAAGGCTTAAGAACAAACACGCAGAGGCAGAAGGATAGGAACACTTCTGATGTCGTGTGAGTGCCTTTCTCCGTCTCCCCCTCTCCCTTCCCCTCCTCCACCCTTTCTCTCTCCGTTCTCCTTATCTATTCTCATATCTGCGTCTTTTACCTCTCCCCCTCTCCTCTGTTTGAGTGCCTTCTCTCCTCTCCCCTTTTCCCTCTCTTCTTTCCTCAGAAACTCTCCTATTGGAAAGCCTTCTTTCTCTCTTGCTATTCCCCTTCCCTCGCCTTCTCCTCTCCGTCTATTCCTCCTTTCTCCCTCCCCATCCCTACCACTTCCACGTGAAGCTTCCCATCCAGGGGCATTTCTTTTCTCTCCTTCCTATTCCCTCCTCCTCCCTCCTCTCTCCTTCTCAATCCTCTCTTTTCCCCTTCTCTCTTCCCCCCGCCCTCCTACCCACCCACCTACCCCTCTACCTACCCGCCCACCTACCCTTCTACCTACCTGCCCACCTACCCTTCTACCTATCTGCCCACCTACCCGCCCACCTACCCACCCACCTACCCACCCACCTACCCGCCCACCTACCCTTTAACCTACCCGCCCACCTACCCACCCACCTACCCGCCCGCCTGAGGTCCCGCCCGCGCACGAACGCACATCCACTCTGCATTAGTCCAGCGCCAGCAGTGGGGGGAGGGGGGGGGGACATGGGCTCCTGTGCCTTTGCCGATCCATTGCACTAATCCACGCAATGGGCCCTCCACATTATTTCGTCAAATATCACACATTATTAATCTCCCATGCGTGTAATCCATCGGTCCGTAAATTACATTAATCCCCGTCATGAATCCGGTACATCGCACTCCATAACGCGGGGCCAGGCGGAGGAACGGGTTGAGATGGGGGGTTGGGGGTGGGGTTGGGGGGTTTGGGGTGGTGTGAGGAGTTAGGAGTAAGGGGGAAAGGAGGGAGGGAGGGATATAGGAAGGCAGGGAGGGTGGGTAGGTGGTGGGGGGTTAGGGGGGGGAGTTAGGGAGATGTTGGTTGTGGTAGGTAGGTAGGTAGGTAGGTATGTAGGTAGGTAAAGTAGGGAGAGAGGGAGTATGTAGAGGATATTAAAGAGTGAAGTGGAGGGAGACAAAGGCAGCCAAGAAACAACAAATAAATAAATAAAAAAGAAAATAAACTGTTGCATTTTAACTTGAAATTTCCGGAGAAGCATCACTAAGGAGAAAAAGAGGATAAAGACAAACAGATAAAGCCTAAGAAGAGAAGGCGTAAAGAGTAGGAGGGGCAAAGGGGGGGGGGCAGCAGTTTAGGAGGGGAAATGAGAACAGAACGGAAGCGGAAAGGGGAGGGAAGGGAAAAAGCTAAGGGAGAGAGAGAGAGAGAGAGAGAGAGAGAGAGAGAGAGAGAGAGAGAGAGAGAGAGAGAGAGAGAGAGAGAGAGAGAGAGAGAGACAGAGACAGAGACAGAGACAGAGACAGACAGACAGACAGACAGACAGACAGACAGACAGACAGACAGAGAAAGAAAGAAAGAAAGAAATTGAAAGAGAAAGAGAAACCGAAAGAGAGAAAGGACACGAAAGAAAGAACATGAAGGAAATAAAATACGAAAGGAGAGAAAATAAAAGGGAGAGAAGGAGAGAGAGAGAGAGAGAGAGAGAGAGAGAGAGAGAGAGAGAGAGAGAGAGAGAGAGAGAGAGAGAGAGAGAGAGAGAGAGACAGAGAGAGAGAGAGAGAGAGAAAACAGAGGCGGTATAGGGAAGGAGTAGGGGGATGGGGGGTTGGATGGGAGGGGGGAGGGGGGGGAGCGGCGAAATGTCCCTTGATGAATAGCCTGACCTTTCTTCCCCCTGATCGATGGTTTGGGTCACGGCGTCTATAGCGTGTTGTGACACAGTGATAGTGTGTGTGACCTTTGTTTGGGGCATTGATTATAGGCGAGGTCGCTGGCGTGCTCTGCCCCGCGGACCTGCTCCTTTGTGGGGGTGTTTGGGGGCGATGGGGGGGTGATAATGGGTGATGGAGGAGGGAGGAAGGGAGGTGGGGGAGGAAGGGAGGGAGGAGGAGGTGGAGGTGGAGGTGGGAGGAGGAGGGAGGGAGGGAGGAGGGAGGGAAGTGGAGGAGGAGGAGGTGGAGGTGGAAGGTTGGGAGAGAGCGGAGAAAGGGAGAAAATTGGGAGGAGGGAGCGGAGAGAGGGAGGGAAACGAAGGCGGAGAAGAAGACGGGGGAGCGAAGAGAGAGGGAGGGGAAAAGGGGATCGAAGGAAGGAGGAGGGAGAAGAGGGGAAACGGAGAGGAAAAAGAGAAATAAACTTTGAGAGGAGGAAGGAAACAAAAGAGGGGAGGAGGGGAGGGTACTGGAGGTCTTAATATTCTTGCAAGTAAGGTAAGAAAGAGGGAGAACGCGTGGAGAGAGAGAGAGAGAGAGAGAGAGAGAGAGAGAGAGAGAGAGAGAGAGAGAGAGAGAGAGAGAGAGAGAGAGAGAGACAGATAGAGAGAGAGAGAGAGAGAGAGAGAGAGTCAGAGAGAAAGGATGGGGGTAAGGACACATTATTATTATTATTCAGAGAGAAAGGATGGGGGTGAAGAATAGAAGAGAGAGGGAGAGAAAGATAACGAAGAAGGGAAAAAAATAAGACGAAAAGAGGAACGAGGAAGATAGCGCGAGGACATCATAATGAGTAATTGAGGCGCCGCAGATCGATGATTGAGATGCTGCGAGATGAGTCTTCAGAATCCTGAGGTTTTGAGGTGTTATAAAAGAAGCAGCTTCCAGCCCCCCCGTCCCTCCCTATCCCTCTCCTCCCACTCTCCTCTTCTCCCCGTCCTCCGCTCTCCTCTCTCCCTCCCCTCTCCCCTTCTCCCGCTCTCCCCTTCTCCCGCTCTCCCACTCTCTCTCCCCTCTCCTCTCCCTTTCTCCCCTCTCCCTTCTCCCCTTTCTCCTCTCCTTCTCCTCTCTCTCTCCCCTCTCCCCTTCTCCCACTCTCTCTCTCCCCTCACCCATTCTCTCTCCCCCCTCCCCCTCTCTCCCTTCCCCCTGTCGGCCTCTTTCAGTGCGTATGAACGTTGATAGAGGAGAAGGGAGGGGAGGGGAGCGGGTAGGGAAGGAGAGGGGAAGGGGGGGGAAGAGATGAGATAAGGGGAGGGTTTACGGGGTAGGAGGTGAGGGGAAGGAGAGGGGAGGAGGGGAAGGTGAGGGGAGAAGGAGAGGGGAGGAGGAGAGACGAGGGAAGATGAGATAGACAGAGAGAGGAGAGGGGAAGGCGAGGAAAGGGATGGAGATGCTGCTGCCTTTGCATTTGCAGTTCGCTCATTGAAATGTTGCAGAGGCGGTATTGAAGGCGAACTTTTTGTGTTGCAGAAAGTTGTAATTTGGTTCTGCATTTTTTT
>NC_091550.1:47596745-47606745 GCF_042767895.1 Penaeus vannamei
CTCTCTCTCTCTCTCTCTCTCTCTCTCTCTCTCTCTCTCTCTCTCTCTCTCTCTCTCTCTCTCTCTCATATTTTCCTCATATATGAATCTATATTCCTTTTCCTCCATTCCCCTTTCTGTCATTCCAGTATTCACCGTTGCTTTCTCCCCTCCCCCCCCCTTTACCATACTTCCCGCCCTTCCCATTTCTCTTCTTTCTCCTCTATCTCCCCTATCTCCCCTCTTCCTCCCGTTCCCCTCCCCTCTCCCTGGACGCGATGGGGCCTCTCTCTATGGCACAAGGAATGGTTTGTGTACCTTGGCATTATCACGCATTATCGCCCGCCATATTTAATACTTGCTCGAGGCGGTGCGGGGAGGGGGCAAGGGGTGGGGGTGGGGTGGGAGTGGGGTGGGGGTCGGGCGGGGTTGGGGTGGGGGTGGGGGAGCAGGGAATTTGGATGAGGGGGTGGGGGTGGTAGGGGTAGGATGGGAATGATGGGACGTGGGAAGTTATAGGATGGTTGGAAGGAAAATAGTAAAAGAGGGAAGTAAATAGAAATGAGAGAGAAGAGAGAGGGAGAGACAGAGACACTAGACAGGCAGCCAGACAGAAAGAGAGAGAGAGAGAGAGAGAGAGAGAGAGAGAGAGAGAGAGAGAGAGAGAGAGAGAGAGAGAGAGAGAGAGAGAGAGGGAGAGAGAGAGAGAGAGAGAGAGAGAAAGAGATAGGAGAGAGAAAGAAAGAAAGAAAGATGAGGGTAGTGAGGCAGGAGAATAATGAGAGAAGGGAAACCGTTATGGAGTTAGGGGGGGGGGAGTGAGGAGAGAAAGGGTGAGGGGAGAAGTATGTGTGGGTGCGGTGGAAGGAGGGAAATGGTGAAAGGGGAAACTGATAAGAGAAAGTGAATAATGAGGAGAGGGGGAGGAAGTAAAGAAAACAGCGAATAAATGAATACACGGGAATCAGTGCGAGAAAAAAATATAATGATAAAGAGAGCGAATATACGAATGGAAAGGAGAGAATAGAGGGGATGGGAGAATATATGTAGGTGTGCATGTGTATGTATGTATGTATGTATGAATGTATATTTTTATATGATTTAGAAAGGAAAACGGGATGGGAGAGAGAGAGAGAGAGAGAGAGAGAGAGAGAGAGAGAGAGAGAGAGAGAGAGAGAGAGAGAGAGAGAGAGAGAGAGAGAGAGAGAGAAAGAGAGAGAGAGAGAGGAAGCAGAGTAAGAGCGAGAGAGGGAGACAAGTGACGAAAGACGAGTTCATCTTAGGGCTAAAAACCTGGGTCAGGATGACAAAAATGATTCATTAATCGGGGAACTGACGACTCGAGACAGGGACCGAGGGTGGAAGAGGGTGAGAAATGGGGAGGGGAGGGGATGAGGGAGGGAGACAAAGAACGAGGGGGGGGGACAAAGAACAGGGTTCGTAGGGGAATTTGACATGGGGGAGGGAGAAAGGAGGGGAGGGGGGGGGAGGGCGGAGGGAGGCAAGAAACAGGAGAGAGGCGGAGGAGCTTAAAAGACAGATGACTTGAAAGAAGCGCGTTGGAAAGGTCTTTAACTATCTCTCCTCTCCTCTCCTTCTTCCCCTTTCCTTTCCTTCCTTCCTTCCCTTTCCCCTCACCACGATACCCTATCCCCCCTCACCCTTCTCCCTCCCTCCCTGGAATAAATGTACAGCGGCGCAAGGGAGACGTGGCCGTAATGTGTTTTAATTTTGCAATTATGCTTCCAGTTCTTGTTAGGTCGACGGCGCTAAACCCGACGGGGAGTTATGGAGCAGGGTGTACAGCCCTTCCTTTCTTTCTTTCTTTCTCTCTTTCTCTGTCTCTTTGGTTGTCTCTCTCTCTTTCTCTCTCTCTCTCTCTCTCTCTCTCTCTCTCTCTCTCTCTCTCTCTCTGTCTCTCTCTCTCTCTCTCTCTCTCTCTCTATCTATCTATCTATCTATCTATCTCTCTCTTTCTCTCTCTCTCTCTTTCTCTCTTTCTCTCTTTCTATGTTTCTCTCTTTCTCTCTCTCTCTCTCTCTCTCTCTCTCTCCCTCCCTCTCTCTCTCTCTCTCTCTCTCTCTCTCTCTCTCTCTCTCTCTCTCTCTCTCTCTCTCTCTCTCTCTACATGTATATGTGTGTGTGTCTGCTTCTCTCTCTTTTTTCTGTTTCCTGCATTTCCTCTCAGAGAGAGAGAAGAAGAAGAAGAAAAACGAAAAAAAAAACAGAAAAGTACGAGAAAACGAGAAATGCTCGAGAGAACGAGAAGGAGAATACACCGGGGATGAAAGGTTTACGGCGATTAGGTTGTGACATAAGGAGATTGGGATGATTGGATTGGTTAATGCGCCGAGACTGAGAAAAGGATTTGCCGGGGATATATACTGTAGATAAGAAGACATAGATAGATTGATAGATAGATTGATAGATGGATACACGAAGGTATTACGTCGGGGGATTTTCGTGGGTCCGTCCAATGATTAATGATAAATTGATAAATAAATGATTGGTAAGAGATATTATGATAAATGATTTATAAATGAAGGATTGGTAGATGATGTTATGATAGATTAGGAATTAATTAATGATTAATGGGTGATATTATGATCAGTGATGAATGATTGATAGGTGATGCTATGACAGATAGATAGATACATAGATAGATAAATGATGGATAGATTGTTATGATAATTGATGAATAAATCAATGTGTGATGAATTGTATTATGATAAATTATCAATAAGTAAATGAATAGGAGAATCGATAAGTAAATATGTAGATAAATGACAGACAGATGGTTATTGAGATAAATTAAAAACTGAATCAGATAAATATAGCGATAACATCAAATGAATAAACATAAATGACATCAAAAAGAAAATGAAAGTGAATAAACAAATACATCAGATGAAGATGTAAGATCAAAGTTAAAATTCAGAGAAATACATCGATAACATCAAATGAATATAAATAAATAGCACCAAAGAGCCGTGTCTCGTGGATAGAATATTGGAAACAGAAAAAAATGTAGATAAATGTAGGAGTAAGTGAATGGCGTCAAATTGAAGAGATAACTGAATAGAGAAATGAGAATAAGGGCCGTCATTGATTTTTTTCCTTTTCGAGTTACTTAAAATAAATACGATTTGAAGAGATTTCGACGAATACGCCCACTCACCTTCGAAGGAGATGCAACGCCCAATGCAAGTGCACGCCCGCCAGTGTGCCACCCCCTCCCTCCTCACCCATCACCCCTCTCTTTCTCCCTACCTTTCTCCCTCCTCTCCTTCTCCCCCTCCCCTTCACCCCTCTCCCTACCCTTCTCCCTCCTCCTCTCCTTCTCCCTCTCCCCCTCCCCTTCACCCCTCTCATTCTCCCTCTCCCTTTCCCCCTCACCCCCGCCACTTAATGCAGCTGTCACGAACCCCCGTCAAAGGTTGCCATGGCTTTCCGAAGTTGCAGCAACTCTCGCAAACCCCACTGTCTGTGTGGGGAAGGGGGTGGGTGGGTAAGTGTGTGTGTGTGTGTGTGTGTGTCTGTCTGTCTGTGTCTGCGTGTGTGTGTGACAGACAGTGTGTGTGTGTGTGTGTGTGTGTGTGGGAGGGTGTGTGTGTGTGTGAGTGTGTCCGGATTGTCTGTATCCGTCTATTATGCATCATGCAATGCCTGTGCGGAAGGGTAAATTTGTGCATGGGGAAGGAGAGCGGGGGAGGTTGGAGGTTGTCCGGATTGCACGCCGTCTATTAGCATCATGCAATGCCTGAACGGAAGGGTAAATTTGTGCATGATGGGGAAGGAGAGCGGGGAGGAGGAGAGGATGTCGATGAGCAGGTCGGCGGATTTTTCATTTGATTTTTTTTATAGGAAGCCGAGAGGGAGGGAGTCTTAGGTTTAGATAATTTCCTTTTTTGTTTTGTTTTGTTTTTTGGGTGCAGTCTTTAGAGCACTGGACCCCGTCTTCCTCTCCTTCACTCTCTTTGCTTCCTTTTTTTTAGTGTTTCATTCATTCTTTCCTTCCCTCCCTCCCTCCTTCTTTCCTTCCTCCCCGCCTTCCCTCTTTCTCTCCTTCCCTCCTCTTCTCCTTCCCTCCCTCCTCTTCTGCCTCCGTCCCTCCTTCCTCTTTCATTCCCCTTCCATGCATGAGGATTCCGCCCCCCCCCATCATCCCCATAACGCGTCCCCAGGTCCCCCCCCCCCTTCCCCACGGGGATGAGAAGCAGAGGGAAAACCCCCGTATGGAAAATTCGAAAGGGGAGTGTATAGGAAATCTTGACGAACGATATTACTCGTAATTAGTTCACCTCTGTGGCCTCCTTCCTTTGACAGGTCACTTCAATTAAAGGCGGGCGGGGGAGTTCGGCCCTTGCGTCGGCGGGCGAGAGGGGCGAGAGTCGCGTGGCGGGGGCGGGAGGGCAAACAGCTAGCCTACTGAGAGACGTTTAGGACGCCCGGAGCTCGGCGGCCGAGTCATCCCGCTCTATCTATGGTTTTTATACATATTGGTATTTATTTAGTGAAGCGGACGAAACAGGCTCGGGTTATTTTCGGGCCGCTTAATGAGTTCGAGAAGCGTCGGGGCTCCGAGGAAGGAAGGGGGAGGAGGAGGAAAAGGGAGGGGGAGGGGGAGGGGGAGGTGGAGGTGGAAGAGAAGGATGATGTGGAGGTGGAGGAGGTGGAGGAGAAGGATGATGTGGAGGAGAAGGAGGAGGAGCAGGATGTGGATATGGTGGAGGTGGAGGAGGAGATGGTGGAGTTGAAGATCATGGTAGGTTAGAGGGAGGTTGGTGAGGATGGGGGGAGGGTGATAGAGGGTGAAGGGTGAGAGTTTGGGGGTTTAGGGGCGAAAGGGTGAGGATGAGATGGTGGGTAGGGTGAAGTACGGGGGAGGGGGCAAGAAAGGGAGCTGTCTGGTAGCGGTGAAGGGGACATTTGTTTGTTTTTCCTTGGGTGTTTTTTTTCTCTCTTTCGTTGACTGTCTCGTGTTGGTCGATTTTTCATTTGGTTATCTCTCTCTCTCTCTCTCTCTTTCCTTCTCTCTCTCTCTCTCTCTCTCTCTCTCTCTCTCTCTCCCTCTCTCTCTCTCTCTCTCTCTCTCTCTCTCTCTCTCTCCCTCCCTCCCTCCCTCCCTCCCTCCCTCCCTCCCTCCCTCCCTCCCTCTCCCTTCCTAAGGAAGGAGGGCGGGAGGAAGGGAGAGAGGAGAATAAATAGAAAAAGAGAAAAAGAAGGTGGATGGAAGGAAAAAGAATAACAACCGAAGAAAAAAATAGATAAAAGCAGGAACCGGAAGGAGAGAAAGAGAGATAAAAGCAAAGGACTCGGAAGGAGGAGGAAGAAGGAGGAGGAACGTCGCGGATCCGATGTACTCGAAGTTGTTGATGGTTCGGGGGAGAAGAGGTCGTGGTGACGCCTCGTTCATTAGTGTGAGAGGAGGAGGTCGTGGGGGGGGGAGGAGGAGGAGGAGGAGGAGGAGGAGGAGGAGGAGGAGGAGGAGGAGGAGGAGGAGGAGGAGGAGGAGGAGGAGGAGGGGGGGAGAAGGAGGAGGTGATGGTAGTGGTGGTGGTAGTGTTGGAGGAGGATGGGGTCGTGGAGGGCAAGAGGAGGTCGTGGAGGTGGAGGAGGAGGTCGTGGGGGTAGATGGAGAAGAAGAGGTGGAGGAAGTGGGGATATGGAGGTGGCGGTGTGGAGGTGGGGGAAGAGGAAAGGGGAAAAGGGGAGGTGGAGGGCAGGGGTTTTGGTTTGGAACAGGTGTGGAGGGAAAGGGTTGGGGTTTTGGGTTGGAGGAGGGGGAAAGAGGAGGAGAAGGGTTGGGGTTAGAAGAAGGGAAGAGGGGAGGAGGAGGGTTGTTCTTTACACCTTCTCCACCACATCCTCCTTTCGCTCATCATTCCCTCCTGGTGCCAGGGGGCGAAGAACCCTGCCTCCCCAGGGTTTCCATCCCCCCGAACCACAATCGCTCATCTACCATCCCCTACCATTATCCGCCCGGCAACCACAACCACCCCGAAGCATGCTAACCTCCCCGTCGCCCCCCCCCCCCCCCGTCTCCCTCCACTAGCTCCGGGGTGTTCAGCGAAGGGGGAAATGATGTGACATTCTGCCTCAGCTCCGCCACGGTAGAGCGGCGCCTTAATCTACCAATCTGCCGCCGACACACCTGGGGAGGCAAACGACCTTGCCGGCTGCATCTACTCGCGATCTACTGAGCGAACTACCTAGCGATATGCCTAGCGATCTACTGAGCGGTCTATTTTTGTTGCGTCTTGGTTGGGGAAGGTGGGGTGGAGAGGGAGGGAAGGGGTTAGGAAGGGGTGGTTGGGGTTAGGAATCGATACCTGATCAAGTTTTAAGGGATGTACCTTCTGTCTATCTCTGATCTGCGGTAGATGTGGAGGTGGAATTATTGGGGGTTTCTCTCTCTCTCTCTCTCTCTCTCTCTCTCTCTCTCTCTCTCTCTCTCTCTCTCTCTCTCTCTCTCTCTCTCTCTCTCTCTCTCTCTCTCTCTCTCACTCTCTCTCTCTCTCTCTGTCTCACCCTCTTCCTCCTTCTTCCTCCCTCTTCCCCCCTCCCTCTCCTTCCCCTCCCTTCAGAGAACACCAAGTCACGCAGGATATGTCACGGGAGGAAGGGTGTAGGGCGCAAGGACACTCACCCTCGCTCCTTTAAAGCTTCACCCTCCCTCATCCCTCGACACTTGTAGGGTTAGTTTCTTGTGGTGATGGAGTGTGATGACTGTGCTGTGGGTGGTGGTGATGAAGGGTTAGGGGGGTTGTCGGCTGGACTAGGGGGGGAGGGGGTAAAAGGGTGATGACTATGCTGAGGGTGGTGGTGATGAAGGGTTAGGGGGGTTGTCGGCTGGACTAGGGGGAGGGGGTAAAAGGGTGATGACTATGGTTCGTCTCTAGGTATTTTGGTGATGTTTAGTTTCATATTGATGGTATGGGTGATGATAGTAGTGATGACGTCGAGAGGGTGATGAATGTTTATAGTCTGTTAAGGAATTTGTTTATAATGATGATTATAGAATTCCATGTGGTGAAAAAAATGATGGTGATGATGATGATGAGAATGATAATGATGTTGATGATTAAATGATGTTGATGATAATGATGATGATGATGATGAAGAATCCGTTGAACATGTACAACGCATGACGAATAATTCACTTGCGATAATTAACAACACCTCCCCTGTAGCGAAGGGATGATGGTGATGGTGATGCCGATATCGATAGTGTTATTGGCAGTAGCGCGCGCTCCCGGTAATGATAGTGAAGGCAATAATACCTATGTTGATGAGGTTATGCGCCAATATTTCATGTTCAGTTTCCCAGTAGAATTCCGAGCGCGGATGCATCATTTTGAAATGTATTTGTGCGAGGGTTTTCTCTCTCTGTTTGTTTGTTTGTTTCGGTATGTGCGTTTGTATGTATGTATTCGGCGTTGTCAGTTGTGGATGTTTATGTGCGTGTACGGATTATTAAGTACGAGTTGTTAAATAGGAATCATTACTGTTTTATATATTTAAAAGTTTTTTTTTTATACGGAAATGTATACGATGTGATGTATGTATGTATGTAGATGTATGTATATGTATTTTTATTTCGAGCACGCGCTGGCAACACTCCCGCGTAGGAGGGAGAGCGCGCGAAGGAGAGATAAAGAGGAGCCGAGAGAGAAGAGAAAAGAGCGTGCTTGAAGAAAAGGCTTAAGAGTCGTCCATTTATCAGCAAGAACACCATCAGCTTGGGAGTCTTGGTCTCCTGTAATTAATATTTGTTCCGGGAGGAGTCTTCCTCTCTGCGCTCTTTCCTCCTCTCTCTCTTCTCTTCTTCCGTTTTAACTCGTTTTTTATCAGTTCTTTCTTCTTTCTCCTCTCTATCCTCTTTCTTTTCTCTTCTTTTATTTTGTAACTATTTCGTATGTTTTTTTTTATCAGTTCTTTCTTCTTTGTCCTCTATCTATCTATGTATCTTCTCACTTTCGAGTTTTTTTCCTCTTCGTCTCTTTTTTTCCTCTTTCTCATATATTATTCCACTTCTCATCTCCCTCTTCCTTCTTCCTTTTACCTTTCTACCATTCATCCCCTTGTCTCTCTCCCTCCCATCCGCCCTCATCCAACCCTCTTCGTGTCCCTTCTCCCCGTTTCTCCTCTCTTCGTCCTCTCCCTTCCCCTGCCCACGCCACCTCCCCTCGGTCTTTCCCCTCTCCTCCCCCCTCTTACCTCTCTCTCCCACCCCCTCTCCCCCCCCCATCATCTCCCCTCCCCGCCCCCATCATCTCCCCCTCCCCACCCCCATCATCTCCCCCCTCCCCACCCCCATCATCTCCCAAGCCTGTCTTAGTAATTCTGTCTTAGACGCGGGAGAAAGTCCTTTTTATGCGAGAATTATCTACCCGTGGAGAACGCGTGTGTGTAAAATTTAGATGTCATTCTCCTATTTATCAATTTATGTCTTTCGTTTGGCGTTTGGTTCATTTGTTTTTCTTCTTTTTTTCGTTTGTAGAATTGTTTTTTTTTGGGGGGGGAGGGAGAGGGAGACGATTAAAGCATCTGTAATCTCCCTTTTTTTGGAGGGGGGGGGAAGGGGGAGGGAGACGATTAAATTATTTGTAATCTCCCTTTTCTTTAACCCTTAATTGTTATTGTTATCATTTTTCTTGTTCTGTAGATGAGGTGATTACGAAATGTATAATTATGGCAGAGGTCAATTGCGAGACAGATATTGATGGATGGCATTTGGGAATGGCGGAGCGAGGGGGGGGGAAGGAGGGGGGATGGAGGAAGGCTAATTGGGAAGGGGAGAGGAAGGAAGGGAATGGGGGAGGCGAAGGATGAAGGAAGAGGATGGGAAAATGAAGAGAGTGGGAGGAGGGAAGAGAGGTGGGGAAGAAGGAGGGAGGGAGTGCGGGGAAGGAGGAGGAATATGGACACGGAGGAGAAGGGAGGAAGGAAATATATGTGGAGGAAGGAGAGAGAGAGAGAGAGAGAGAGAGAGAGAGAGAGAGAGAGAGAGAGAGAGAGAGAGAGAGAGAGAGAGAGAGAGAGAGAGAGAGAGAGAGAGAGAGAGAGAGAGAGAGAGAGAGAGAGAGAGAAAGAGAAAGAGAGAGAGAAAAAGAGCAGGAAGGAAGGAAGGAAGGTCAGACAAGGATAGATGGAGGGTAATAGAAAGGCCGCGATGGAGAGAATTGACTAACGACCCTTGAAATCGTCCTGGATAGACCTATAGACCGAAAGTCTGAATGCCGATGGTCTGAGTGAAGTGCATAGGCCTACTTTTATTACCTATTGATTCCTAAGACAAGTTAAGGGAATGAAAAAGTTCTTTTGTTTGTTTGTTTGTTTAGCTGAGGTTTGTACACTAGGATGTGTTTGATTTTGTTTCGGTTAATACACGTGATCCTTTGTTTGTTTGTTTGTTTGAAATGGAGAGGATAGGTTTGGGAGCCATTTTGAGCCATTTTTCCATCCCCCGTTCCTCCCACCTTCATTATCCCTTTGTCTCTCTTTTCCCCGGTTTTCCACATCTGTTGTAACCTCTCCTGCTCGTCCCCTCCTCCTTTCTTCTTTCTTCTTCCGCGCTTATCTTCCCCTTTCTTTGCCTTTTCTTTCTCCATCTGCTTTTCTTCTTCTTCCTTTTTCTCCTCCTCCTCCTCCTCATTCTCTTCTTCTTTCTCCTCCTCCTCCTCTTCCTCCTCCTCCTTTGGCTCTCCATCCCTTTCCCCCATCTACATCCTTCCCCATTCCCCCCTCCCCCCCGCCCCTTATTCCCATTTCCATGTGCGTGTGTATGGGCTCTGTCATTCGCATTTCCATTTATAACAGGAATATTCCCATTCCAAGTTTCAATATTTCCAGCATGTAGGTTGGAGGGGAGGGGGTAGAGAGTAGGTGGGGAGAGGGGGGAGGGGGGAGTAAGGGTTTCCTATTTTTCTTTTTTTTCTTCTTTTTAAAAAATCTTTTTACGAATTCTTCTTTCGAAATTCCACGTGGAGGTTATGGAAGTCTCTTTTATTCTGTTATT
>NC_091550.1:47611745-47614245 GCF_042767895.1 Penaeus vannamei
GATGATGATGATGGTGATGATGATGATGATGATGGTGATGATGATGATGATGATGATGATAATGATAATAAATAATTATAATGATGATAATGATGAGAAGAAGAACGAGGAGGAGGAGAAGATGAAAAAAAAGGAGAAAGACGAGGAAAAAACGGGAAAAAGTAGGAAAAAAAGAAGAAAAAATCCGCACGTGAAGTTGTTCCGATCTAAGATTATTGGCTACAATGGTTCACTCTCTTTATGCTGGAATTGGCGACACTGTCAGGAGTGTGTGTCATACCTTGTTCCACCTCCTCTTCCTTCCTTTCCCCCTTATTCCTATTCCTCCTTATCCTCCTCTTCTTCCTCCTCTTCCTCCTCCTCTCCTTCCCCCCCTCCTCCTCCTCCTCCTCCTCCTCCTCCTCCTCCTCCTCCTCCTCCTCCTCCCCCTCCCCCCTCCTCCTCCTCCTCCACCTCCTCCCCATCGGCCGGGCAAAGGAGTTTTTTTGTGTGTGTTTTATTTTATTTTATTTATTTATTTATTCATTTTTATTATTTTCATTTATTTGTGTGTGTGTGTCTTTGTGTGTGTGCGTGTGTCTTTGTGTGTGTGTGTGTGTGTGTCTTTGTGTGTGTGTGTGTGTCTTTGTGTGTGTGTGTGTGTCTTTGTGTGTGTGTGTGTGTGTATTTGTGTCTGTGTCTGTGTCTTTGTGTGTGTGCGTGTATCTTTGTGTGTGTGTGTGTGTGTATTTGTGTGGGTGTGTGTGTCTTGTGGGGTGTGTGTGTCTTTGTGTGTGTGTGTGTGTGTGTTTTCATATGTTTGGAATAGCGTGTATGTAAAGGGGATGAGAGCGAGGAGCGAGAGAGAGAGAGAGAGAGAGAGAGAGAGAGAGAGAGAGAGAGAGAGAGAGAGAGAGAGAGAGAGAGAGAGAGAAAACGTCAGATAAACAGACAGGCAAATAGACAGACACACAAACAGACATAGAAAGCAAAGGAGAAAGAATATACGTAACGCATCACAAATTCCTCCATTATGCCCCACAAAACGAAAAACGAAAAACGAAATCCGGCGACAAATACCAAACACTATTTAGCCATCCATCCGATTCTACTCTGCCTCTACAGAATTTTATTTCCTTCCGTAGATAAAATCCCCAATATGTACTCTTTTTTTCCCTTTCTTTAGCGCCAGATTAAATCCGTAGTTCTGGGTCTGGCTGCTCGTTAGATCACGCCCCCTCCCCCACCCCTTCCCGCCCACCCCGCCCACCCCGCACCCATCACGTACTTACCCCCACAGGCCCCACTAACCTCCCTTCACCTCCCACCCTACTTCCCTCCCTTCTCCTCCCTCCTACTACCCCTCCCCCTTAACCCCAGCGACCCGTCAACCACCATCACCCCCTTATCCATCCCTTAACCCCCTCCACCCATGAGCTCCCCCTCCCCCTCCCCCCATTACCCCTCCCTTCCCGCCCATCACCCTCCCCAATCTTCACACCAGAGTTGGTCGTGGAGTAATTAAGAGTACAACGCTCCGAACTTTTGGTTCTGCCTGGTGGCTCCCCTTTCAATCTCTTTTGTGTCGGTATCTCTCCTCGTCCTCTTCTTCTTCTGCTTCTTCGTCTTCTATTTATATACTTCTTTTTTTTCTTTCTCGTTCGCTTTCTCTCTCTTTATCTCTCTCTCTCTCTCTCTCTCTCTCTCTCTCTCTCTCTCTCTCTCTCTCTCTCTCTCTCTCTCTCTTTCTCTCTCTCTCTTTCCCTTCGTTGTCTACTCTTCTGTCTATACATTTCGCTCTATTTTATTTTTCTAATTTTTTCTTCTTTATTTCGGGTGCTGGAGGCGATGTTTTCCTCTAAATCGCCTGTCTAAAGTTTATCAGTTCATTACTTTTTCCTCTTAATTTTCCCAAAATGGTGAATCATCCATTAACCATTTTCCGTCCCGTCTCCTTCCCTTCTCTCTCGGCCTACTACCTTTTCTCCCTTCTATTTTCTGCTCCTACAGCATTCCTCATCCTTCCCCCCACCCCTCTTTCCACCTTTTTATCAATCTCCTCTCCCCTCTATCTTTCCATCCTCTCTTTCTTCCCCACTCTTCCATTGCCCCTCTCCTCTTCCCTTCTCTCTTTCCATCTCCCTTTCTCCCTCTCTTTCCATCCTCTCTTCCTTCCCACCCTCCCATTACCCCCCTTTCCTCTCCCCTCTCTCTTCCCATCTCCTCTCTTCTCCTCTCTCCCCTCTCCCTTTCTTTCTCCTCTCCCCTCCTTCTTTCCATCGCCTCTCCCCTTCCTCCTCTTCCCCTTTCATCCTTTTACATCCGATCTCCATTTTCTCTTTTACGGTTATAATCCAAATCCTCCAAGCTTAAAATTGCCTGGCACTCTCCCGCCCGTCATCGCCCTACAAGTGTTCATCAGGTTTTGGCACCTATTGGCACTCTTCTGGTACTCATTGGCACGATTTGGCATATTATTATTATTTTTTTTTTTTGGAGGGGCACCTTTGAGCGATCTCTG
>NC_091550.1:47616745-47621745 GCF_042767895.1 Penaeus vannamei
AAGGATTAACGCTGGGGTGGGGGGGGAGGAGGGAGGGAAGATGTGAATGTGAAGGGAGGGAGGTGGAGGAGTAGGAGGAAGAAGAAGAATAGGAAGTAGAAGAAGAAAAAGAGAATAGAACAGGATCAGATTGATGGAGAAGAAGAAAATAAAGAAAGAAGAGAAAAAGAGGGAAAAAAATAATAATAATAAGAAGAAGAAGAAGTAGAAGGAGAAGAAGAAGCAGAAGAAGAATGAGAAAAAGTAGAAGAAGGAGGAGTAGGAGAAGAAGAAGAAGCAGAAGCAGCAGCAGCAGGATTAGGAGGAGGAGGAAGGGGAGAGAAGTGATATCAGCGGCAATGAAATGGAGGAGGAAGAGAAGAAACCTGGAAGGAAAGGTATATAAAGATAAGGAAATGGAGGGGAATGAGAGTAAGATAGGACCTAAGAAGAAAAGAAGTGGTGGTGCATGACAAAGAGAAAGAGGAAGAAGTAGATAAAGCAGAAGGAGATGGAGAGAGAAGAGGGGGGGGGAGGAATCAAAGAAGAGATAACGAAATCTAGACTAGAAAGGAAGAGGAGAGGGAGGAGGAGAAAGCGATGGAGAGATGGAGAATATTAGAATAACAAGAAGGAAGTGATGCGAAGGAGAGATGAAGAAACTAAGAGTAAAAAGAAGGAAGTGATAAAAAAAGAGAGGAAGAGAGAAGGAGGAAAAGAGAATTAGCAGGAAGATGAGAAAGAGGAAAGAACGGCTAAGTCGTTGTTGTTCCTTGATGGATAGACTTGGGTATTGGGGCGGGGAAGAAGTTTTTGATTTATTCAGCGAAGTTTGGGGCACAGCGTAGAAAACGGGGTGTCAACAGTGATTTAAGGGGTTGATCGTAAAATTTGCGTCGGTTGCGAACGAGCTCTTATTTCGCTCTCGCTCTTTGTCGCTTCTGTTTGGTTCTTTGCTCTTGTTCTTGCTCTCTCTCTGTCTGGGTCTGTATGTTTCTGTTTGGTTGAGTTTCTCTCTTTCTGGCTTTCTCTCTCTCTCTCTCTCTCTTTCTATCTATCTATCTCTCCTTCTTTCTCTTTCTCTCTCTCTCTCTCTCTCTCTCTCTCTCTCTCTCTCTCTCTCTCTCTCTCTCTCTCTCTCTCTCTCTCTCTCTCTCTCTCTCTCTCTCTCTCTCTCTCTCTCTCTCTCTCCCCCCTGTTCTTACCCTCACCCTCTCCCTTCCGCCCTCTCCCACTCCTTTTCCCCCTCTCCCTCTCCCTTCTGCCCTCTCCCTCTCCCTCTCTGTGCCGGGAACAGAAGAGCGAAGCTAATATCGGGATGAAGGTCATCCATTTTCCGAAATAAGCGAGTTCCTTTCAACTGGGGTGCCGCGTCCGCCCAAACCTTGCCTAGTCGGAATAAATTTTGAGAGATTTTTTCTTTCTCTTTCTCTCTCTCTCTCTTTCTTTTCTTTGCTTCGTTTTCTCGGCTGCCTAGTCGGAATAGAGTTTCAGAGATTGTTTCTTTCTCTTTCTCTCTCTCTTTATTTAAGATTTATTCCTAGTCGGAATAAATTTTATTTCTTTCTCTCTCTCTCCCTGTTTTCGTTTTCTCCGTTGCCTAGTCGGAATAAATTTTGAGAGATTTTGTCTCTCTCTCTCTCTCTTTCTTTTCTTTTCTTCGCCATCTCCGCTATCAAGTCGGAATAAATTGTGAGAGATTTTTTCTTTCTCTCTCTCTCTTTCTTTTTCTTCGCCTTCTCCGCTACCTAATCGGAATAAATTTTGAGATTTTTTTCTCTTTCTCTCACTCTCTTTTCTTTGTTTTCTCCGCTGCCTAGTCGGAATAAATTTTGAGATTTTTTTGTCTCTCCTTTCTTTTCTTTGTCTTCTCCGCCCCCTTTCCTGTCCTTCCCCTTCTTTCTTTCGTTCGTTCTTTCTCCTTTTACTTATCTGTTGGAATTTGGAGTCACTGTTTTATAACTTTTTTATATAACTTTTTTTCGGGGGGGGGGGGGAATAATTCTAGAGTTATATATACTCGAAGAACAAGAGTGAGTGTCTTTATCAAAATGACGTCACGTTTGAGCCTCGCCAGCTCTCCGCAAGCTAATTAAAACACAATTAAAAATCAGCCATCCTTTAAAAAGCCATTAGCCAAAGTTGCCTGCCGAAGCCCGTAGTGCGGCAACTCTTCAGATTAAATTAACTCGCATAATGCTTCATTCCGCCGAGTCGTCAGAAGCCGCGGCGGTCGCTAGTCGGAAGTCGTTAGGCGTTAGTTGCTAGTTCGTTAGTTGCTGGTCTTTAGTCGGTGGTCGCTAGTCGGTGGTCGTCGGTTGTTAGTCGTTAGTCGTTTGTCGCGAGTCGTTTGTCGTCATTTGCTAGTCGTTAGTAGTTTGTCGCGAGTCGGAAGTCATCTATCGTTAGTTGCTAGTCGTTAGTTCGTTAGTCGTTATCAGCGAGTGACGCCGAAGACTGCTGGCGCGACCGTTGCGTGTCAAAATTGCTTTCTCCCGCTCGGGATGTGGGGTGGTGGAGTGTGGGGGTTGGTGGGTGAGGCAAATGGGTGAGTATGAGTAATTTCTTCTCTCTCACTCATTCACTCACGTTCTTAGCTTTCCTAGAGATTCGCACATTTCTAGTAAATATATCTAGTTTGTTTTTTTTCTTTTTATGAAAAATAAGCAATATAATAACCATTTTTTTCTCTCTTTTACAGGTAAGATTTTGGTGCCAGATGTATCCCACGGGCTCATAGACAGTAAGTAACACGTTGCGGACATGTCTACGAATGAAGAATGACTCAGCATTTTTATCAGTCACATTGTCAGCATTGCGGTTCTTAATTTTTTAAAACGCCTTTGGTTCCACGCCCCTTCAAATGGCTGTTTTTTGCCCCCAATCCTTTTCGCTTTCACATCGTCAACCAGATTTATCAGAAATACCTTCAGAATTGATAAAGGAAAAAAAATATTGAGTGAATAGTGATTACTTATAAAACACTCCGGTATAGTGCATATATGGTGATAAGTAAATAAGAGAATCCCAGTTGGGATTTAAGATTTTATCCTTATTCCCCCTACCCTTAGGTTAAGGATCTCTTTACTAGGTATCTATATTCAAGCATACATCGATTATTTGATATGTTGCGAGACACACACACACACACACACACACACACACACACACACACACACACACACACACACACACACACACACACACACACACACACACACACACACACACACATTTAAGTTGAAATATTGTATGTAGAAATAAGGCATAGGAAAAGGTGAGGAAAGAGGAGGGGTGAAAAAGGGGGGGAGAGGGAGGCAGGAGAGAAAAAAAGGGGGGGGGGAGTGACCAGGCTGGGTGGTAGATCGGCCATGATAAGAGTGTTTACAAGGGTAATGGACCGGCTGTAGATAAAAAAAAAAATAGGAATGAAAAACGACGTGCAAGCAGTGGACGGGAGGGGAAGGTGGAGGGCGAAGGAGGGGGAGGTGGAGGGGGAGGGTGACGGGGAGGGCGAAGGAGGGGGGAGGTGGAGGGGGTTGGGGGAGAGAGGAAGGAGAGGGTTTAAAGGGAGGGGGTTGAGGGAGGTATTCGGTGAAAGAAAAAAAATCGAAGGAAAAGAGAGAGAGAGGGGGATGGAAGGTGAGGGGGGGAGATAAGAGGTGTGAGAGAGAAAAAGGGAGAGAGAGAGAGAGAGAAAGAGGAAGAGAGAGAGCGAAAAAAATCGAAACAGAGAGAGAGAGATTGAAACTGAGAGAAAGAGAAAGAATGAGAGAGAAGGGGAGTGGAAGGGGAGAGAACAGCGCGGCGAGAGAGGGCTGGTACATGGCAGGTATGAAGTAAAAGTCTGAAGGAAAAATCGGAAGTCTTTTAGAGCAGGAGGAAAGGGGGGAGGGGGAGGGAGGGGGGAAGGGGGTAGTGCCTCGCCAGCGTTGGAAATGCATGGTAGAGTGCAAGTCAACACAGTATTTTTTTTTCTTCTTTTTTTTTCTTTGATAGGTGAGGGTGGGGGTGTGGGGTGGGGGGTAGAGGGGAGGGAGTTAATGGAAAACGTTTTATGAAAAGCATATCCCAGGAAAGGGGGTAGGAGAAAAGTTTAGCTAAGATAATGCAACACACCATCATCATCCGTGCAAGTGAAAAGGCCAAAATACAAAGAAGGGAAGGAAATTGTTTGGGGAACACTGCATGACGAAGGGAGAAGGAGAGGGAGAGGGAGAGAATTGAGAAGGAGGGAGGTGAAAGAAAGAGGGAGGGAGAGAGTGTAAGAGAGACAGACAGACATGGAAAAAAATAAATAGCAGATGATATACATGACACGAATTATGTATAACATATAGATATAATTAGATATAGATATGAATGATATATATGGTATATGAATATGTCTGATAATGATAAAACGAAGAACAAAGCCAACGACAAAAAATGACGTTAGAACTTCATTCAACTAAGAAAAAGGTAAAAAAAAGATGTACAAGATAACAATGAATGAAAAAGAAAAAAAAAGGAAGAAGAAGGAGCAGGAGATGATGATGATGATGAAAAAGCTTTCTTTGGGAGATTAGGCGAGAGGCAGTGAAAAAGTTTCTTCGAAGTTTGAAGGAAGTTGAAGGAGAGAGAAAGAGAGGGAAAGGGGGGGAGAGGAGGAGGGAGGGGAGAGAGAGAGGGAGGAGTGGGTGAGGGGAGAGAGCGGATGTCTGTCGGACAAAGGTGGGTGAGTATTTAGACGGGGTGAGAAGTTTCGACGTGATGAAAAAGTGTGTGTGTGTGTGTGCGTGAGAGTGAGTGATGAGTGAGTGAGTAAGAGAGAGGGAGAGAAAGAAAGAAAGAAGGAAAACCACAAGAAAACACAAACCAAATCCTTCCGATAAACAAAGTTCCAAACGCAAAGATAGAATAAATAAAACGATGGAGTACCAAAAGCGAAATAGATTAAACCGGAAATATCCATGAAGTTTGCGGTAGCTTATAGAGCCAGAACGACGCAGGTGTGAGAAGAGGAGTTGATCGAAGTTGCA
>NC_091550.1:47629245-47631745 GCF_042767895.1 Penaeus vannamei
CTGCTCTCGGTTATATGTTGCACAAACCCCACGCGCTCGCAAACACACACACACACAGGTATACAGACATAAATATATGTATATGTATGTGTCTATATGTACATGTATATGTGTGCATATGTGTATATATGTGTGTATATGTCTATATGTATATATATATATATATATATATATATATATATATATATATATATATATATATATATATATTGAATATACTAAAGGCCTAAGACGAATCGTCAAAAGGGGATAGTAGCCCCACGTGACATCATGTTCGACCGGCCAGTAGCCCCCCTTCCCCAACGAGGCGGAGAGCACACACACACACGAACGCACACACACTTACACGAAAAAAAAAACGGAGGACGGTCGTTCTCGGAAGCCCCGAGGATGAGCCGACCCCCTCGTCTGTCCTCCTCGATGAGGACCTGCGCGATTTTTCTTTTTCTTTTCCTTCATTTAGATCACTTCGAGGAACAGCGAGACATAGACGGATTAATCAACATTTGGTGGATTTTTTTTTCTGTCGGGTAGAGGGTGGGTAGGGGAGGAGGAGGGGGAGGAGGAAGGGGAGGAGGAGGAAAGAAGGAAGGATGGGAGGGAGAGAGAGGAAAAGGAACTAACGAACGAACGAGTTAATGCATGAAGCGAACGAAGGGAGGGAGGGACCGAGGAGCCGAGGAGCCGAGTGAAGGAAGGATTGGGGAAGGGAAGGGAAAGGATCCAAGGGTAAATGCCGAACACGGTCGCAATCCCTTAAGAGGAGCGGCACACAAATGACCTCCTTTCCCTCGCCCTTTGTGGCTGCGAGTGTGACATATGCCTCTCGCATTGTCTCTTTGCTGATTGGACGAGGGGAAAGGTGGGAGATAGCGAGGGGGGAGGGGGAGGGGGAGGGGAAAGGGTATGGGGGGAGGGAGGGAAAGGTGGGAGATAGCGAGGGGGAGGGGAAGGGGAAAGGGCATGGGGGGAGGGAAGGGTAGTGGAAAGTGTATGGGGGGAGGGAGGGGGATGGGAAAGGTACATAGGGGGATGGAGGGGAAAGGGGAAGAAGGGACAGGCGGAAGGGAAAGGGAGAAGAAGGGCAGGCGGAAGGGGAAAAGGGGAAGAAGGGGAAGGGAAAGGTGAGGGAGGGGAAAAGGAAGTGGGGGCGTAGTGAACTGGGGGGAGCGGGAGGAGAGGTGGGAGGAAGGGGGTCGTAGATGGGCCATGAGCGAGAGACCTAATTGGACGAAAGGAGGGGAAATAATATACTGCTGTCGAGACTCGCTGGTACGTTTTATCTCCCTGGCCTGGCCTCGCCCCCTACCTCCCTGTCACTCTGTCACCCTGCCGTCCCCTTGGAAACTCCGCTGAAAGGGGAGACAGCTAACGGAGACCTATGAGGTCGACCTCGAGTTGATGATCTATATTTTCCGCCTCTGTGCACTCGGGCCTCTCGCCTCTCCTGCGGTCCTTTTTGAGTCTCTTCTCTCTTCCTATATTGGAAATCATCCGCGCTCACATACGCACGCGCACACGCACACACGCACACGCACACGCACACGCACACGCACACTCACACTCACACTCACACTCACACTCACACTCACACTCACACTCACACTCACACCACACACACACACACACACACACACACACACACACACACACACACACACACACACACACACACACACACACTCTCTCTCTCTCTCTCTCTCTGTCTCTCTCTCTCTCTCTGTCTCTCTGTCTCTCTCTCCCTCTCTCTTTCTCTCTCTCTCTCTCTCACTCACAATCTTATTTTTATGTTGAATATTTTATGTATTGCTTAATCATACCTAATTATAGTAGTACTTTTCCAAGAATATCCTCTTGTATAATAATCTTTTCTTATAAATCCATACCTAGGTCCGTTTGCATAAATTATGATAATTTACCCTCCTTTCCTCCCTCCTCACCCTCTTTCGTATCTCTTTTTTTTCCATTTTCTTTCTTTCAGTCGTTATCCCCATCTTCCAAACCCTCTACTCCTTTCCCCTTAATTCTTTACCCCCTGCCGCTTCTCATCCCTCTTTTCTCTCTCTTCCTACTCTCCCATTTCCCTCTCCCTCTCCCCCCCCCCCTTCCCTACTCCTTACTCTCTCCTCACTCCACTCTTCTCTCCCTCCTTCCCCCTACTTACTCCTCCTTCCTGTCCCCACTCCCTCCTCCCCTCCCCCTCCCCCCCATTGCTCCTAAGTCTTCTTTTCTCTCCCCACTCCCTCCACCTCCCCCCCCCCCAGTGCCATCACCACCTGGGCGAGTGCCAGAAGACGGCGATAGGACTCCCCTGACCACTAGTGCCAACCTTAATGGGTCACACGAAAAGTGGGAAGGAAGGAAGGAAGGAAGGAAGAGGGGAAGGAAGAATAAGTGGTCGAGACAAAAACGGAGAGGGGGGAGGAGAAAGAGGAAGAAGAGGAGGAGGAGGGAGGAGGGGGAGTAGTAGGAAGAAAAAAAATAAGATAAAGAAAGAAGG
>NC_091550.1:47634245-47689245 GCF_042767895.1 Penaeus vannamei
CCTCCCCCTCCCCAGCACCACTCTGACCCCCTCTCCCTCCCCTCCCCCAGCACCACTCCTAAGCCCTCTCCCTCCCCCTCCCCCAGCACCACTCCTAACCCCCTTTCCCTCCTCCACCCCCCAGCACCACTCCTAACCCCCTCTCCCCTCCCCCAGCACCACTCCCTAACCCCTCTCCCTCCTCCCCCAGCACCACTCCTAACCCCCCTCTCCCACCTCCACCCCCAGCACCACTCCTAAGCCCTCTCCCTCCCTCCCCCAGCACCACTCCCTAACCCCCTCTCCCTCCTCCACCCCCAGCACCACTCCTAAGCCCCTCTCCCTCCCCCTCCCCCAGCACCACTCCTAACCCCCTCCCCCAGCACCACCTGACCCCCCTCCCCCAGCACCACTCTAACCCTCTCCCTCCTCCCCCAGCACCACTCTAACCCCCTCTCCCTCCTCCACCCCCAGCACCACTCCTAAGCCCCTCTCCCTCCCTCCCCCAGCACCACTCCTAACCCTCTCCCTCCCCCTCCCCAGCACCACTCCTGACCCCCTCTCCCTCCCCTCCCCCAGCACCACTCCCTAACCCCCTCTCCCTCCCCCTCCCCAGCACCACTCCTAACCCTCCCTCCCCCTCCCCCAGCACCACTCCTAAGCCCCTCTCCCTCCCCTCCCCCAGCACCACTCCTGACCCCCCCTCCTCCCTCCCCAGCACCACTCCTAACCCCCTCTCCCTCCCCTCCCCCAGCACCACTCCTAACCCCCTCTCCCTCCTCCCTCCCTCCCCTCCCCCAGCACCACTCCTAACCCCCTCTCCTTCCCCCTCCCTCAGCACCACTCTAACCCCCTCTCCCTCCCCTTCCCCCAGCACCACTCCTAACCCCCTTTCCCTCCTCCACCCCCCAGCACCACTCCTAACCCCCTCTCCCTCCCCCTCCCCCAGCACCACTCCTAACCCCCCTCCCTCCCCCTCCCCCCACCAGACCAACAGCAGAGCCCAGTAAAAAAGACAGATTTCTTCGATTTGTGTCAGTTTTGATGACCCAAACAACAACAATATGGCCAGAGGGGAAAGGAGAGGGGAGATGGGATTGTGAGAGGAGAGAAGGAGAGAAAGAGAGAGGGAGGGATGGAGGGAGAGAGGGAAGGAAGGAGGGAGAGAGGGAAGGAAGGAGGGAGAGAGGGAAGGAAGGAGGGAGAGAGGGAGGGAGGAGAGAGGGAAGGAGAGAGAGAGGGAGGAGGGAGGAGAGGGAGGGAGGAGGGAGGAGGGAGGGAGGGAGGAGGGAGAGGAGAGAGAGAGAGAGAGAGAGAGAGAGAGAGAGAGAGAGAGAGAGAGAGAGAGAGAGAGAGAGAGAGAAGGAGGGAGGAGGGGGAAAGGGAGAGAGGAGAGAGGAGGGGAGAAGGAGAGAGAGAGACAGAGAGAGAGAGAGAGAGAGAGAGAGAGAGAGAGAGATAGAGAGAGAGAGAGAGAGAGAGAGAGAGAGAGAGAAAGTCACAGAGAGTCAGAGAGAGAGAGAGGCAGATAAGATAAAAAGGAAAGAAGAGAGATAGAAAGAGGGGAGGAAGAATGAGGCATAGTGTGTGTGTGTGTGTGTGTGAGGAGAGAGAGAAAAAGAGAGAGGGAGAAAGAGCGAGCACAAGCGAGGAAGGAAAGAAGAATCGAACAAGAAAAAGAAAGAAAGAAAGAAAACGCGAGAGAGATAATAACGACGATAGGAGAGCATGAGGGGATAGCACTTTTCCGTGAAAGGGGGAAGGGGAGAGGAGGAGAGGAGGAGAAGGGGGGGAGGGGAGAGAATAATGCATAATGAGGTATTAAGTTTTATCGGTGGAAGGATGAGTTGTGGAAAGGGGAAACGGACATAAATGCCAGAGGAAGCAAGAAGAAGTGACAATAACGGGCGCGTCGTAATGATAATGGCGACGGTCGAACGCACGAACCGATAACAAACCAGCTGGTGATGAACCGTAATATCGGAATTTCGAAAAGGAAAAGAAAATGGAAAAAAAGGGAGAGGGAAAGGGAGAATAATATCAGAATTTTACAAAGAAGGTAGGAAGAGAAGGAGGAAAAGAGAGCTAGAAAGAGAGAGAAGAAGCGGGAGAATGGTATCAAAATTACATAAAAAGGATAAGAAGAAGAATAGGAACAGGGATAAGGAGACGGAGAAGAAGAGGGAGAGGGAAAATTAGAGAGAGAGAGAGAGAGGGAGAGGACGGAGAGAGGCACAGGGAAACAGAGATAAGGAGAAGAGAAAACACGACAGAGAATGAAATAGAAACCGCCAGAAAAACATATCGAAAAGAGAAAAAAAAATCAAAACAAACAAAACAAATATAGGAGAAAACTATATCAGAGAGAAAAAAATCAAAACAAGATAAGAGGATTAAAAAAAAAATAGAAAAGTACGAAAAACACAAAACTGTATCAGATCGTTAAGCGGGGCCATAATGCCGCGGACGTCCACGCAGGCCCGACGTGGGGGATCTCTCCGGCCTCGCTTAATATGAACACCAAGCAACTTAATGGACTGGCACAAGCTCCCTGCGAACGCCCGCTGGAGTAGCTTCCGAGATTTGCCTGAATTAAACCTGATAATGGCCAAGTAACATCGTTCGCATCGACCTGACTCCCGCCGCCGCCGTCGCTGGGGAGGGAGAGAGGGTGAGGGTGAGAGGGAGGGTGAGGGAGGGAGAGGGTGGGAGGGAGGGTGTGGGTGGGAGGGAGGGTGAGGGTGAGGGGAGGGTGAGGGTGAGGGCGAGGAGTGGGAGGATGAGGGGGAGGGGAGGGAGAGGGTGGGAAGGAGGGTGAGGGAGAGGGAGGGAGAGAGAGCAGAGAGAGAGAAGGAGGGAGGGGGGTGAGAGTGGAGTACAAATAGATATAAGCTAAACATAGAATCAATGGTAATACGTATAAATCTTTTCTATTCTTATATTTAGAAACCTGATGTTATTGGTGATTTAATAGATGTTCCTCTAATTTCCTTTTGAATGTATTTGAGTTTTGAATGTTTCATATGCATGTTAGTGTCTGTCGTGCCCCTATGTCTGTACGTGATCTTTTGGCATATAGGAAGTTACCTTGTCTTTTTTGGACACAGGTTGTGTTACATACAGTTGGAAGGGTTAAAAGCCATTTTGGATAAAAACCTTGGATCATTTTGTGATTCAAGGTAAGAGAGGGAGAGGGAGAGGGAGGAGGGAGGGAGGAGGAGGGAGGGAGGGAGGGAGAGGGAGGAGAGAGAGAGAGAGAGAGAGAGAGAGAGAGAGAGAGAGAGAGAGAGAGAGAGAGAGAGAGAGAGAGAAAGGAGAGGGGAGCAGAGAGTAAAGGGGGCACAGGAGGGAGGACGGAGCCCGCGTAGAGGGCGCTGCACAGCACATTCCGGAGTGTGTATGTGAGGGAAACACAGCCATCATATTCAGCTGAGTGACCGATTGTTCCTAGAGTGGCCCTCTACATGCTGGCGGCCGTCCAGGAGTGTGTCATGAGCACATAGAGAAGTACTGGCATACTGCCAGACGCGTGTCATGAGGGTAAAGTCACGTTGGCATGCGGCCAGAAGAGCGTCATGAGGCCATAGGCACACCATCATGTGGTTTGCTAGAGCTGTCAGTGATACGTGCATGAGATCATGAGGTTGCTGCGTTTCATGTGCGTTATCATGAACCCATAAGGTCGCCATGTGGCCGCACGCACAGACATACTATCACCCGGCCATGATAGTTTTACGAGGCCACAGACACACCATCATGCGACAGTAGTAAGAGTGTTACGAGCTCAGAGACACTCCTTTATGTCACAGAGTGTGTAACGAGACCGCATCATGAGGGGGCAAGTGTGTGGCGAGACGTCATGAGGCTGGAGCGTCTGTTAGGAGGCCGCATTATGAGGTCGGGAACGTCTTTCGCGAGGCCACATCATGAGGTTTGATTGTCGATTACAGGCCAAGTCGTAAGGTTGGGTCTGTATTACGAGACCGCAGTATGGGGTTGGAATGTAGCTTACGAGACCACAGCATGAGGTTGTGTCTGTATCACGCAAACGTATTATGAGGTATGTTGTACGTAGTGCTTGTTGCGAGACTACATCCTGAGATCGGAGTCTCTCTACATCACCACAGAGAAAGAGAGGAACGAAAACACCAATAATTAAGAATAAAAGGTGAAGCCGAAAGTGCCCCAGGAGACGAATTCCCAGTATCAAGCCCCAATACCCCCCCCCTTCCCCCGCGTCCCCTATAGGGCCAGTGCCGAGAGGGAGAGGAACCGCAAAGGCATATGGGACAACGGCATGCAAAAGTTACCCGGGTTAGACAAAAGAGGGTCATCATTGGCTTGTTATAGGAAGGGATAGGAGACGGAGAGGAGGAAGGGGAAGAGGGAGAGGGAGAAGGAGAGGGGGTGAGAGGGAAGGGAGAAGAGGAAGTGTGAGAAGAGGGTAGGGGAAAGAAGAGAAGGACAAACAGAAAGGGGAAGAGGAGGTGTGAGAAGAGGGAACGGGAAAGAAGAGAAGGGTAAAGGGAAGGGGAAAGAGGAGGTGTGAGAAGAGGGAAGAGAAAGGGGAAAGAAAGGGGGGTAGAAGATGGGGGAAGAGGTGGAGGAGGACGAGGTACAGGAGGAGCAGAAGTGGGGAGGTGGGAGGGGAAAGAAGGAGAGGACGAGGCAAAGGAGGAGACGGGAAGGCCATGTCTTGGTTGTTTGTCCTCAGCTGTAGTTTTTTTTCGTCCTTATTCATTCACGTTTATTTTTGCTTCTCTATTGGAATCCCGTTTCATATAAGATTATGGATTCGAACTCATGCGTTTCCGGAGCGAGGAGGGAAGGAGAGGGGAGGAGGGAGGGAGGGAGGGAGGGAGGGAGGGGGAAGGAAGCTAGTGAGAGGGAGAGGGAGGGAGGGGGAAGGGAGCGAGCGAGAGGGAGGGAGGGAGAGGGAAGGGAGCGAGAAAGGAAGGGAGGGAAGGAGGGGGAAGGGAGCTAGTGAGAGGGAGAGGGAGGGAAAGGAGGAGAGGGAGGAGGGAGGAAGGAGGAGGGGAGAGGGGAAGGAAGCGAGCGAGAGGGAGAGGGAGGGAGGGGGAAGGGCGAGCGAGAGGGAAAGGGAGGGAGGAGGGGAAGGGAGCAGCGAGGAGGAGGAGGGAGGGAGGGGAAGGAAGCTAGTGAGAGGGAGAGGGAGGGAGGGAAGGGGAGCGAGCGAGAGGGAGAGGGAGGGAGGGGGAAGGGAGCGAGCGAGAGAGGAGAGGGAGGAGGAGAGAGGGGGAAGGGAGCGAGCGAGAGGGAAAGGGAGGGAGGGAGAGGGAGGGAGGGAAAGAGTGCGATTCTCCGAACTCCACGCGCTTCAAGCTGCGTTCACCCAAGGGGAGGGCCATGGGGGAGGGGAACATGGATAGGGGGAGGAGGAGGAGTTGGCTAGGAGGGTAAGGGGAGGTTGGGTTGGCAGGGGAGGGGACGAGAAGCTGGGCTGGAAGGACAGGGGAAGAGGGGTTGGGCTAATAGGGGAAGAGGTGGGATAGGCTGAAAAGGGAGGAGGGGGATACGGAGGGGTTGAGCTGGAAGTAGGAGAGGGGGAAGGAGAGGGGTTGGAGTTCTAGCTGGATAGTGTGGAACTGTCGCCCGTTGTGGGGAGGGGAGGGTCTTGAACAGAGAGGAAGGGGGAGGGGATGAGTACCATGAGAGTATGAGTGGTTGGGGGTAGGGGTGTGGGGTCTCGTGGGTTGGGGGTTAGCGGGCTCTGAGGAGGGGGAAGGGGTATGGGTAGAGTTTAGGGAGGAGAGAGAGACAGAAAGAGAGACAGAGAAAGAGGAAGAGAGAGAGAGAGAGAGACAGAGAAAGAGAGAAAAAGAGAAGGGTGGGTGGAAGAGAAAAACATGAAATTAGCGCGAGTTTATAATTACTTCAGAAGACATTTGTTGCGTGGCTGACCGCCATATTTTGCGAGTTGCGGGGAAAAAAGTATGGTGTTATGGTGAATGAAATATTCCGTGGAGCCAGAAAGGCCTTTGTCAGGAGATTCTGTTGTTTGCTCTGTCTTTGTGGCCATGTCTGTCTCGCGGTTTATTGTATCTCATTGTGTGTTGCTTTTCATATTTTTTGGTTGTTATTGTTAATGATATGATGATAGGGATGATAGTTTTTGTCATTGTTATTATGATATTTTTGTATTTTTTATTATTCCTTGCTTTTCATTAATTTTTTTCCCCATCTATGTGTCTTTTCTGTTTGCCTTCCCTTCCCTCTTTATTCCCCCATTTTCCCATTATTCCTCTTTTTTCTCTTTCTTTGCTGCTCCTCATCCTTCCCTCATCACTCATTCTCTTCCTTCTCCCCCTTTTTCCCCTCTTCTAACTTTCTCATCTCCTATCTCCCTTTCCCCCTCGTTATCCTCCTATATTTATCCATACATATCCTCCTCTTCTCCCTTTCCCCCTCCAAATCCTCCTCTTTTCCCTTCCCCCTCTACTTTATTCCCCTCTCTCCTCCCTCTTCCCCTTCCATACACTCCTTTCCTCCTCCTCCTCCTCCCTCCTCCCAGATGCCACAATACCCCTTCGCCCTCCTCCATCCCCTCCTCCCCTCCTCCCAGATGCCACAATACCCTTCGCCCTCCTCCATCCCCCTCCACCCTCCTCCCAGACGCCGCCATACCCCCTCCCCCCTCTTCCCAGACGCCGCCATACCCCCCTCCCCCTCCCTTTCGGCGTGGCCTTCCTTCCCCTGCTTAACTGCTCGTAATCTCCCCCGGCGTGATATCCTCGGTCGTAGCAGAAGCAACAAGCAATCCCGCGCCGTTCTTTTGCCGCCGCCATGAGCCTAGAAGGGGGGCGTTACCGGCTCATCGCGAGGGGTTTTAAATATGGGCGTGGGGGGAGGAGGGGGAGGGGGGGGGATTTCGTGGGAGGCTTCGGGGTCTGCGGCGGCGGGTTGTTGGATGTCGCGGGCGGGTTGGGTGGGTGCGAAGCGGATCGAGGTCGGGTCTTTGGAGATGGTCGGTCGGTCGGTCGGCGTCGGTTTCGGTCGGCGGGGCAGGCAGGAAGGCAGGCAGATGTCGGATTGCCAGCTGGGCCGACACGCCTCCTCGTCTCCCCGCCATCTCTGGGCTTTATCGCCTTCATATCTATCATTAAGTTCCGTCGCGAGCGGCTGCTCTCCCTCCACCTTTCTTTTATGGGGTGCGGGGCCTCTTCTTTTCCTGCTTGGGCGGGGTGTTTGTTTGGCGGGGGCTCCTCTTTCGCTTTTGGTTTTTACTTCTTGTTTTGTTTTGATTTCGGGGGTGTCTGTCGTCTCTTGATCTTATTTCTCTCTCTCCTTATGTATATTTCTATTTAGCTATTTCTCTCTCTCTCTCTCTCTCTCTCTCTCTCTCTCTCTCTCTCTCTCTCTCTCTCTCTCTCTCTCTCTCTCTCTATATATATATATATATACATATACACATATAAACATACATACACATAAACATATACACATATATACATATACACACCACACACACACACACACACACACACACAATGATCACACACACATATATATATATATATATATATATATATATATATATATATATATATATATATATAGATAGATAGATAGATAGATAGATAAATAGATAGATAGATAGATATCTTTCTCTTACTCTTACCCTCTCTTCCTCCTCTTCGTCCTCCTCTTCCACTTCCACCTCCTCCTCCTCCTCCCCTCCCCCTCCCCCTCCAGCTCTCCCTCTTCCCTCTCCCAAATTCCCCCATAATCTCCTCCCTTCCCCCTCCCCGCCTTCGCTGACACAGCTCTCGTCGGCGCGATTATCATAACGTCACCGCGGGAATCGAATCCGGGCAAGTCATGTGTATTGGCGTGTCTCCGCGGCCTGTGGAGAGTGTGAAGGGTAGGGCTCTCCGCTCCTGACTCCTTCTCTCCTCCTGCCTATCTCCCCGTCTCGGTCTTTATCCTTTTTATTCCGTTTCTTTCTGTCTCTTCTTTGGTTCGCTTTTCTGTCCTTTTTTTTTTTTTTTTTTTTTTTTTGCTCCTTTTCATGTATTTACTTATTTTTTTCTTCTTCCATTTTTTTTCCTTCTCCCCATTTCCCCTGTTTTGTTCCCCCGCTTTTAACTCCCTCTTTCTCTCCCTTCTTCGGTTCTCTTTTCTTTCCTCCCTCTTTTCCCCCTCCTCCCCTTTCTTCCCCTCGCCCTCCTCTCCCCCTCCGTCCCTTCCCTCTCGCCCCTTGGTCTTGGACCCTTGTTATCGTGAGATGTGGGTGCGAAGTTTCTTTTCTTTCTTTCTTTCTTTCTTTCCCTTCTCTCTTTATTTATTTTCTCTCGTTTTTATTCTTTTTTGGTATTTTTTTCTTGTATCAGATTCATGTTCTCTCTCTTACTTTTTCCTCCTCTTTTCCCTGTTCTTTTTTATCCTGCCTTCCCCGTCTCTCTTTCTATTATATTCTCTTTCCCCCAGAGAGAGGGAGGGGGAGGGATGGAGAGAGGAAGAGATGGAGAAGGAGAGAGAGAGGAAGAGATGGAGAAGGAGAGAGAGAGGAAGAGATGGAGAAGGAGAGAGAGAGGAAGAGATGGAGAAGGAGAGAGAGAGGAAGAGATGGAGAAGGAGAGAGAGAGGAAGAGATGGAGAAGGAGAGAGAAAGGAAGAGATGAAGAAGGAGAGAAATGGAGAAAGGAAGAGATGGAGAAGGAGAGAAATGGAGAAAGAGAAGTGAGAGAAAGGAAGAGATGGAGAAGGAGAGAGGAGAGATGGAGAAGGAGAGAGAGGGAAGAGATGGAGAAGGAGAGAGAGAGGAGAGATGGAGAAGGAGAGAGAGAGAGGAAGAGATGGAGGAGAGAGAGAGAGAGAGAGATGGAGAGGAGAGAGAGAGGAAGAGATGGAGAAGGAGAGAGAGAGGAAGAGATGGAGAAGGAGAAGGAGAGAAAGAGATGGAGAAGGAAGAGAGAGAGGAAGAGATGGAGAAGAGAGAAAGAGGAAGAGATGGAGAAGAGAGAGAGAGAGAAGAGAGAGAAGAGAGAGAGAGAGAGAGAGAGAGAGAGAGAGAGAGAGAGAGAGAGAGAGAGAGAGAGAGAGAGAGAGAGAGGGAGGGAGGGAGAAAGAGAGAGAGAGAGAGAGAGAGAGAGAGAGAGAGAGGGGGGAAGAGATAGATAGATAGATAGATAGATAGAGATAGATAGATAGATAGATAGATAGATAGATAGATAGATAGATAGATAGATAGATAGATAGATAGAGAGAGAGAGAGAGAGAGAGAGAGAGAGAGAGAGAGAGAGAGAGAGAGGCGTGGGTGGAGGATATGGGGGGCAGGGAGAAGTGAGGGAGGATTAAGATAAGAGAGAGAGAATTTAGTGAGATAGATGGAGAGAAAGAGAAGGGAGGAAACACACACGAACAAACACACACACACACACACACACACACACACACACACACACACACACACACACACACACACACACACACACACACACACACACAGAGAGAGAGAGAGAGAGAGAGAGAGAGAGAGAGAGAGAGAGAGAGAGAGAGAGAGAGAGAGAGAGAGAGATTTGACACATTCCAAAAGCCAGATAAAACGAACCCATCAGTAACGGGGCCACTTTTGAAAGCACGACCCGAAATAAAGGAAGGGGAACGAGAAGAGGGGAAGCGAAAGAGAAGAGGGGAAGAAGAAGGATAGGTGTGAAGGAGGTGAGAAAAGGCGAATAGGCAGGGGACTGGAAAGAACGAAGGAAAAGAATAAAAGGAAGGAAAAGTGGGAAGATAGCAGGGGAAGGGGAGGGGTGGCGAGGGGAAGAGGAGAAGGAGGAGGAGGAGGAGGAGGAAAGGGAGGGGGAGGGAGGGGGAAGGGGGAGCGAGGCGAGGGGAGGAAGTCAGAATCGATAGGCCTATGTAACGCTGCACCTCGACAACGAGGATGGACCCCAAAGTTTCGGCACGCGCTCGAGTTGATCCTTAAAGCCCCCCGTGCAATCGTTTCCCCTCGAATTTTAAACCACTCTTATTCCGATTCCATAATCAGAGTCGGTCGTGGGCGGCCCCCCCTCCCGTGCCCTCCCCTCCCGAGCCCTCCCTTTTCCCTTCTCTTATCGTGACCTTGAGAGTAAAGCTCTGGCGTTCCGGCGTGGGACCTCTCCGCCAGCAGGCCTGAGTAATTTGAATCCATTTTCTGTGACTCGCTCTCTCTCTTGGTTTGGTTCAAGGTGGGCGTGCTGGCATGGGCGGGCGTGGGCTGCATGGGCGGGCGTCGCTGGGTGGCCAGAGGGCGGCCGGGGATAGGATACAGAGTCGTAATAAGTTGCAGGCTTTCTGGGGGCTTGGCTGATGAATGCAGGATTGTCCAATCAATACACAGTACTGGCTGACCTGCCTGGCACCACCCTCCCCTGGGCGCTGTCTCCCCCATCCTCGCCTCTCTCCTTGCTGCTGCTGCTGCTGTGACACTGCTGTTATTGATGCTGCTGTCGTTGCTTTCTGTCGCCGCGGATCGCCGGGATTAAAACTTGATTCCTTTGCGGAGTCCTGCGAATCCTACGATGTTGCGGCTGGTTTATTTGTTTATTTATGTATTTTACGCCTTTTTTTTGCCTTTTGCGGCCGTGGCCTGAGCGTCGGCCCGGTGGTGTTGTTCCGTGGTGTTCCAGTGACCCAAACCCCGGGCTGGACTGACGCTGGCACTGTGCGGGGGTACGTGATGTGATTTTGCGTGCGCGGAAGAGAGAAAAAGTCTTTGAAATATGTTGCAATAGCGGACAGACAGAGCCCCGCTGTGTGGTGCCTCGAAGGTTTAAGTGTATTGTGCTACAGTGCGGCGTGTGTTGTATTACCGAAGAGCGCGGGCGGTGCGTGGTGTCAATTAGGGAAGCTGGGTGTTGGAAGACGCGTGTTGCTGCTGCCAGTGTGTGTCTCGCTCCCAGGTAGAGAGCCGTGTGTTGGCAGACAGCGGTGTGTTTGCGTTGTCAGCCGGGGGGAGTGTGTAGCGCTGTCAGCCAAGGCGATGTTTTGTGTTGTGGCGGCGGCGGCGGTGGCGGTGGCGGCGGCGGTAGGCTCGAGGACGGTAAATCATTACGCCAACGCGGGTCCTGCCTCGGATGGCGGGGAGATGTTGTCGTCGGGGGAGCGCTTACGCCGCCATTAGCTTTTGTCTTCGCGCCTCTCTCGGCCTCGACGGGTTTTGTTTTTCCGTTCTCGTCTCTCTCGGATTCTCCCTCCTTTCGTCTAAGTGTTCCTCTCGGATTTTTTCGACTCATTTTTTTGCTTGTCTATCCTTTTTTCGTGTCGGTCTCTCTCTCTCTCTCTCTCTCTCTCTCTCTCTCTCTCTCTCTCTCTCTCTCTCTCTCTCTCTCTCTCTCTCTCTCTCTCTCTCTCTCTCTCTCTCCCTCCCTCTCCTCCCTCCCTCCCTCCCTCCTCCTCCCCTCCCTCCCTCCCTCCCTCCCTCCCTCCCTCCCTCCCTCCCTTCCTCCCTCCTGCCCTCCATTCCTCTCTCTCCCTCCGTTCCGTCCTTTCCCTCTCCCTTTCTCCCTTTTTCTCTCTCGGCTATTTGTGAATCGTTGTAACTGACGGAACGGCACGATTTTGATATTGATGGCCGTTGTATTAAGGTGTAAAGGGGGCAGAGGAGGAGGGATGGGGAAATCAGGAAGGGGGGAGTAGAGATGAAAGAGGAATGAGGAGGCAGAAAAAAGAGTAGAGGGTAGGTAGGGGGAATAGGGTGGTGTCGGCAGGGATATAAAACACTTTGTCATCTTTGCTTATGGGCAGTAGAAGTAGAGGGGAGGCAGGAGAGGTAGGGGAAGGTAGGAAGGCGAAGTAGGGGAAGGTAAGGGTCATGTGGGAAGGGGTTAGGGGGGAAGGTATGGGTCCATGGGAAGGGGGTTAGGGAAGGTAGGGGGCCATGGGAAGGGGGTTAGGGGGGAAGGTAGGGGCCATGGGAAGAGGGGGTTAGGGAAGGTAGGGGCCATGGGAAGGGGAGTTAGGGGAAGGTAGAGGGCCAGGGGAAAGTTAAGGGAACCCCGATGAGGAGCATAGTGTTTGCTGATGGAACTCGCCGCTCAGAGGAACCCCATACTAGTGGACGGCGCGAGGAGGACAGACAAATGGTCAGGCACCTTACGAAGGATGCATATGGATAGCAAGGTCGGAGGGGAGGAAGGGTGGAGGGTAGGGAAAGATGGAGAGGCGAGAGAGAGGGTGGAGGGAGGGGGGTGGAGTGGGGAGTGAGGGAGAGAGAGAGGGTGGAGGGGGAGAGTAGGGGGAGAGAGAGAGAGGGTGGAAGGTAGGGAAGCACGGAGAGGGAGAGAGAGAGAGAGAAAGTGGAGGGGGGGGCAGAGGGTGGACGGGTGAAGGATGGAGGGTTGGGAAGGATGGAGGGGTGGAAGTGGATAGGGAAGGAGAGAGGGAGAAAAGGGGATGACGTATAAGAGAGGTGTAGGAGAAGAGGAGGAGGGACAGGATAAGCGGAGAAGGCTGACGTAAAGGAGGTAGGCGAAGAAGAAAAAGGAAAGGGGAGGAGTGGAGGGGCGGGTTGTTACAAAGTTAGGAGAACAAACGGAAGGAAGGTTGAGTGGGAAGAAGGATTAAGATACTGGGAAGGCAGGGAAATAGGTAGATGGAAGGACGTGGCTAGTGGAGCACGAAAAGGAGGGCGGAGGGAGAGAGAGAGAGAGAGAGAGAGAGAGAGAGAGAGAGAGAGAGAGAGAGAGAGAGAGAGAGAGAGAGAGAGAGAGAGAGAGAAAACAGAGAAGAGAAGAGGGAAGAGCGCAGAAAGAGAAGGAAAGAGAAACGAAGAAAACCCAAGCCAAGCCAAGAAAAGGCAAGGTAGAAAGGGAGGGAGGGAGAGAAGGGGAAGGGCCTCGACGAAGAAAGGACGTCACTCTTTTTTAAAAAAACGAAGACGGGCACCGCTGCAGGAGAGGGAGGGCGAGGCCGAGGGTAGCCGAGTGCCTGACGGAGATCTACAGGAAGCAGGCGAGACGCAGATATTAACATGTAAAAGGCGAATCGCCCTGTGGCATTGAAAAGAAATTTCCCGGGACGCTGATCGTGTGAGTTGGACGAGTGGGGGAAATTTTGGCTTATAATGATATTTATAAAGTTTTATTTATTTTTTTTTTTCGAATGATTTTTTTAACCCCTTCTATTAAGTGCCTCTTTGATTAATTAGCTACTTTTATATTGTTGGCTTTTTTTATTTGTATATTTTTTTAACGGGTCTCGTTTTCTTATATCTTTAAAGGGGGAATGGAAAAGACAGTAATTCCATTATACTGTATTGAATTAATATCAAACTCGCAAGCCTCATGAAAATGCAAGGTTGAAAAATGCAAAACTCCATAAAAACACTAATTTATGCCGAGAGCTGATTACGTAAACTGAAGAGCGATAAGAGAGGAGGAGGAGGAGGAGGAGGAGGAGGAGGAGGAGGAGGAGGAGGAGGAGAAGAAGAAGAATGGAGTGGAAGGAGGAGGGGGGAATGAGGAGGTAGTAGGGGAAAGGAGGTAGGGGGAAGGAGGAAGAGGAGGAGGAGGTGGAGGAGAAGAGGAGGTAGTGGAGGAGAATTGGAGGAGGGGAAGAAGAGGGAGGAGGAGGTGGAGAGGTGAAAGAGAGGAAAATGCGAAGGGAGATTAATGGGTGGAGGTGAAGAAGAGGAGAAGGAAATGGTTGGATGGCAACAAGATGGGGAAATGGAAGAGGATTAAGAAAAGGAAGAACAGAGAAAAGGGAGGGGGCAGAGGATAGGAAAAGAGAGAGAGACTAAAAGAACACGGAGAAGGCCGAGGGAAATTTGAGGTTAAAAGGGCAATATTAGAGCAAGGGCTTTAGTGCGGATGGAGGTAATATCCGATATCCGATAGTGGATACGTATCGTTAGGTGGAGGGAACGGAAAGTGGATGTGTGGATCAAAGGGCGAAGAAAAGGTGGGGAGAAAAGAGGGGTTGGTCCGAATAACCGAAAAAAAAAACACGAAGAGGTGTGCAAGGAGGAGAAATTGAGCTTCTCGCTTGCAAAGTTGCTAATCAACAGTATCCATCTTTCGCAATAAGCACCGAGGTTGTACAATTGCAAAAGGGGGAAGGAGGGGGAGGGAGGGAGGTAGGGGGGAGGGGGTGAGTCGATAGGGATAGGAAGACGGTTACAGAGGGGTGAAAGAAAGGTGGAAGGGAGGAGTGGGGATAAAGGATGAGGGATAAGAGGGGAAGGGGGAAGGATGGAGGTAGGAGGGGGTGTGGTTATAACAAGGGAGGGGGATAGAGGATGGGGTTCTGGAGGGGTAGGGGTTGCATGGCCTGTGTCGATCGCCAGCACCGCCGTCTGGACACGTGCGTGACGACGGAACATCCCGGTAACAATATCCGCAAGTTCGAGCCGGGATTCGTGGGCGTGGTGAAGGGGGAGGGGGGGGGGCACACACCCGGCGGTCTATTGCATACGAACACGGACGTACAAACAAATGCATACGTACGTTGCACAACACACACGCAGTACATGGTCAGCACATAAGTACGAACGCACGCCCTCACACATACACGGACGCGCGCGCGTGCGCACACACACACACACACACACACACACACACACACACACACACACACACACACACACACACACACACACACACACACACACACACACACACACACACACACTCACAGAAACCCCCCACAAACAACCCAAACAATCTCTCTCTCACCCAAACAAACAAACAAACTCACACATAAAATGCTTCCAGGTAGATTGCCTCTCTCCCCCCCCCTCCCCTTCCCCCTCCCTCTTGTCCCAGCGTCGAGAGGGACGGCGTGGGTCGATTGTCTATGACTGGCGAAAGGAACCGGGGCCTGACTGCCGGACGATGGGGACCTGAGGGCGCTATGTGGGCGATTCCGAGCTGGGGGGGCGGGGAGGGAGAGGGGAGGGGGAGAGGTAGGGAAATAGGGAGAGGGGAGGGGGCGAGGTAGGGAAATAGGGAGAGGGGAGGGGGCCAGGTAGGGGAGAGGGGAGAGGGGAGGGAGGCGAGGTAGGGAGGAGGAGGAGAGAGGGGGCGCAGAATGAAATGGGGAGAGGGAAGGGGCAGCGAAGTAGGGGAAAAAGGGAGAGAGGGATGGGGGACGAGGTAGGGGAAAGAGGGAAAGGGAGGGGACGAGGTGGGGGAGGGACAGGTGAAGAGGGAGGGGTAAGGTGACAGATAGGGAAATGTGAATGGGGGAGGGGACGAGATAGGGAAAAGGGGAAAGACGCGCAGGTGAAGAGGGGAGGGGGGCAACGTAGGGAGACGTAGAAGAGGAAAGGGAAGGGTAGGGTGACTAAATGGGGAAGAGCTGGTGCAAGGAAGAGGAGGATAGTGGGGAGGGACAGGTGAATAGGGGACGGGAGAGGGACTCAATGCGGGACATCAGACAAAAGTGGGAAAGATTGGTAGGGTAGAGAAAGAAAGTAAAATAGAGGAGAATAGAAGAGAAGGGAAGGGAGTGGAATGCGAGCGAAGGGAAGGGAAAGGAAGGGATGGTGAGGGAAGGGAATAGGATGGGAAAGGAGAATGCGAGGGAAGGGAAAGGGAGGGAATGGAATAGGAGAGGAAGAAAAGGAGGGGAATGCAAGGGAAGGGAAGGGAGTGGAATATGAGGGAAGGGAGTGAAGTGAGTGGAATATGAGGGGGAGGGGGAGCATCAGGTGAGGCGCGCGGGCGGCTGTCCCCAGGGTGCCTCGGTCGGCGCTGGTTGCGAGGTTGCGTGTGACTGCGGCCCGATCACCGCGGACGGCCGCTTGCGTGCATCGCAGTCATGAACCGTCCTGCCTCTGCCTGCCTGCCTGCCTGCCTTGCCGCGCCCTGCCTCGTCTTACCTTGCAACCTCTTCTTTACTGTCAAGGTCTGTCGCGGGAACTACGTGCTCCATCATGTTCTCCTCACTTTCTTCCTCTCTCGCTTTTTCTTTTTTTCTCTCTCTCTTTCTCTCTCACTTTCTCTCTCTCTCTCTCTCACTTTCTCTCTCTCTCTCTCTCTCTCTCTCTCTCTCTCTCTCTCTCTCTCTCTCTCTCTCTCTCTCTCTCTCTCTCTCTCTCTCTCTCTCTCTCTCTCTCTCTCTCCCTCTCTCTCTCCCTCCCTCCTCTCTCTCTCTCCCTCTCCCTCCCTCCCTCTCTCTCTCCAACCCTCTCTCTCTCTCTCTCCATCCCTCTCCCTCTCCCTCTCATCCTCTCTCCCTCTCCCTCCAACCCTCTCCCTCTCCTCTCCCATCCCTCTCCCTCTCCCTCCATCCCTCTCCCTCTCCCTCTCCTTCCATCCCTCTCCCTCTCCTTCCATCCCTCTGTCCTTCTCCCTCCCTCCCCCGAAACACGTGCAAGCGAACATAAAATCTTGAGGCACACGCTCATCATGCCATTCTCATCTCCTGCTGCCATCTTCCCCCGCGTCCGAATCCCTTTGTTATGAACCTCGTCTTCCCGGGTTGCCTTGCGTTACTCTTAATATATGCCGTTTCGCTTTATTATTTCGCCCTTTCACGTTCTCTCCTTTAATGTGGAGGCTATTTATAGCCAAGGTTTTCGGGTTTCGTCGCTCCCGCTGTTTCGGTGGGTTTTCGTTTTTAGTTGTGTTAGTACGCGCTTGTACACGCACGCACACACGCATTCACGCACGCACACACACACACACACACACACACACACACACACACACACACACACACACACACACACACACACACACACACACACACACACACACACACACACACACACACACACAACGCGCTCGCGCGCTTATGTACATAGGTCTGAATATATGTTTGTATGTATGTATGTATGTGTGCGTGTCTGTGTATGTATATGGTTATTTATTTATGCATGTATGCATATATGTATGCATGCATATATTATATAGATATATGTATATGGCTATGCATGTATGCATGCCTGCTTGCATATTTGTATATACATGTTGTGAGTATGCTTGTATCGTACACACGGATGCACATGCACGTTTGCAAGTGCGTCAACTCACATACTACAACTTGCAATTATGGTTATGGCTGCACACATCCTCGCTGCTTCCGCTGATTGTCTTTGACGCCATCGAATCCACCTGCTGCTTCCCCGCTGACCCACCTGGCCCAGTTCAGGCTGCCCCTCCCTTCCTCTCTCTCTCTCTCTGCTCTCCGCTGATTCTCTCTCTCTCTCGAATCTCTCTGCTGCTCTCTCTCTCTGACTCTCTGGCTCTCAGGCTGCTCTCTCTCTCTCTCTCTCTCTCTCTCTCTCCCACAATCTCTCTCTCTCCCTCTCTCTCTCTCTCTCTCTCTCTCTCTACCCTCTCTCTCTCTCTCTCCCTCTCTCTCTCTCTCTCCTCTCTCTCTCTCTCTCTCCCTCTCTCTCTCTCTCTCCCTCTCTCTCTCTCTCTCTCCTCTCTCTACCTTACCCCCTTCCTCCCTCCTTCCCGTCTCTCCGCCCTTCCTTTCAGCAACATTTTTTCGAGGGTTTTAACTCGTCACCATCCGTTACTGAGATGGTTGCTGTCCTCCTCCCTCCTCTCTCCTTCCCCATTGTCCCTGCAATTCCTCCCCCTCCCTTGTATCTCCCCACCCACTCCCCCTTGCCTTCCTCCCCACCTCACCCCACCCACTTACCCACCTTTTCCCTTTTCCCACCTTCCACCTCCTCTCCCTTCCCCTACCCCTTTCCCCCTTCCTCTCTAACTCACTCCATTGCCTCCCTCCCCCACCCTTACCCTTACTTACTCCCTTTCCTCCCTCCCCTTCCTCCCCCCTTCTCTCCTTCCCTCCCAACCTTCCCCTTTCTCTCCTTCCCTCCCCTACTTCCCTCCCCCTCCTTCCCTCCCTCCCCACCTCACCCCTTACACCAGCAGGGTCGTTCCAGGCCGTAGTTATCCGGTATTGTTATTGTCACGCTCATTCGGTCTCTCATGCTGCCCCTTCCCCGCTCCGCTTCCATTCTTGGGAAAGTGTCGCTGCCGGACGTCGCTGTCTCGGGCGAGTTATGGAATGGGCGCGAGAGGTGGGGGCGGGGTGGGGTGGGGTGGGGGCAGGGAGATCCAGTTCGTGTTTTGAGGGGTTGAAGAGGCGGAGGAGGAGGGAGGGGGGGAGGAGGAGGGAAGGAGAGGAGGGAGGGAAAAGGGGTGGGGAAGGGGAGAGAGAGAGAGGGAGAAAGGGTGGAGAGAGAAAGGGAAGAGAGGAGGAAGGAAAGGAATGACAGGAAAAGGAAAGGAAAAAGAGGGTAGATAGAGGAAGTAGAGGGGAAAGGAGAGAGAGTAAATGGAGCAGAAACAGTTGAAAAGAGCGAAAGGAGGAGGGGAAATCGAGGAGATGGTAAGGACAGAAAGAAAGGAAGGAAAGCGAGAGGGAAAGGAGGAAGTGAGTAGTAAGAGATAGGGGAGGAGGGGGTAAGGTGGTGAGGGAGGGAGGGGGAGGTAAGGTGGACACGCTCAAGATATCCAGAAAGAAAACGAGGGGAAAGAAACGAATAAAAAAGATAAGCATAAGGAGCAAGGGAACAGGAATATGAAAAGAAAAGAAAAAATAAGCGGACGAATGCATTAATAAACGATTTAAATAAATAAGTAACTTACCCAGAAATGTTCAAAGAGAAAAAAAAAAATGAATAAATGATCAGGTAAGCAAAGACAGTCAGATAAATAAACAAGTAAATCCGGTAGTTAAGACCGTTAGCAGTTAGCAAAGGGACAGTTAGAACGGCCGAAGCTAGGCAGGGAAAAAAAAACGATTTAGGCAGTTTGTTAACAGGGGAAAAAAGGTGCCAGGGAGCATTCTGAAACGAGGAGAGAGAGGCCCCTGTTGGCATTTTCGGTATAAGCAATTAGGGAGAGGGAGAGAGGGGAGGGAGGGGAGGGCGGGAGAGAGGGAGGGAGAGGGAAGTGGGAGAGAGGGAGGGAGAGGGAAGTGGGAGAGAGAGAGGGATGGAGGGAGAGAGTGGGAGAGAGAGAGAGGAGGGAGAGGGGAAGTGGGAGAGAGAGGGAGGGATGGAGGGGAGAGAGAGAGGGATGGAGGGAAGTGGGAGGGAGGGAGAGGGAAGTGGGAGAGAGGGGGGAGGGAGAGGGAGAGAGAGAGAGGGAGAGAGGGAGGAGAGGGAGAGGGAGGGAGAGAGAGAGAGAGGGAGGGAGAGGGGAAGGGGAGAGAGAGCTTTGGAGGGAGAGGGAAGTTGAAGACAAAGGGGTGACGCGCCGTAGTGAAGGTTGTTTGCCACTCATTTTATTTTGATGTTTTGATTTTTTTTTTCTTTAAGGAGAGAGAAAAATGTTGATTTTACGTGCGTTTAGTGAACAGTAGGCGGGGAGGGAGAGAGAGAGAGAGGGAGAGAGAGAGAGAGAGAGAGAGAGAGAGAGAGAGAGAGAGAGAGAGAGAGAGAGAGAGAGAGAGAGAGAGAGAGAGAGACGAAAGAAAGGAGAAACAAAAGAGAGAGAAGAGTTATCATTAGTGTGAGTGCAGGCGCGCCGTGAACAGTCTAGGAATACTAGGGCCAGCACTCGAGTGAAGGAGAGAAAGGTAGGCGTTTCTAGTACTAGGAAACAGGAATAAGGAGTGAGGAGTGGAGGAAGAGGAGGCAAGAGAAGAGAGGAGAAGGAGGGAGCAGCAGCCGGAAGCAGGAGGAGGAGGAGTAGGGGGAGGGAGAGGGGGGGGGAAGAAAGCTGTAGACCTAAACATTAACTATAATTGCAGTTGCTACTCGTGACAACCGAGATGGCAGTTGGATAAGTTTACAGCAATAAGGAGGGAGGGAGAGAGGGAGAGGGAGGGGGAGGGGGAGGGGGAGGGGGAGGGAGAGGGAGGGAGGGAGGGAGAGAGGGAGAGGGAGGGAGAGAGAGAAGGAGAGAAAGAGGAGAGATAGAGAGAGAGAACGAAAGGGGAAACCTGGCGTGAGTTATTCCTACCGGCATGGCTTGGTTCCCCCTTCCCCTCTCTTTCCCTTTCCCTCTCCTTCCTTTCCCAATCCTCCTCGCTCTCCCTTTCTCACCCACTCCGTCTCATTCTTCTCTTTCTTGCTCTCTCTCTCTCTCTCTCTCTCTCTCTCTCTCTCTCTCTCTCTCTCTCTCTCTCTCTCTCTCTCTCTCTCTCTCTCTCTCTCGCTCTCTCTCTCTAACGGCCCGGAGTCTGAGCCTCGGACACCATCGGAGGACCCCGAAGGACCCCGTAGGACCCCGAAGGACCCCGAAGGACCCCGAAGGACTCCGCGGAAGGCAATTGGCCGCGCGCCGTGGCTTCCCCGAGCGCGGCGGGCGTCCGCTGGAGAGTCGGGGCTCAAGTGGGCGGCCGAGAATGGGACTCTAACTAGCTTCCTGTTGCTCGCGTCGAGAGCTCGCGGCGCTTCCTCCTCCTCTCCGAAGCCCCTTTCTCTCTGGCGCTGGTTTAGTCTATGTGTATTTTTCGGATGGAAAAGAATGTACTCTTTTTCTACAGTCCGGTTCGCTTTTCACCTTTTTTTTCTTTTTTATAGAAAAAATGTATGTATATACACGAAAGCGTAAAGGTACATACGCACACGCTAAAATACGCTCGCTCGCACGCACTCACTCACTCACTCACTCACTCACTCACTCACTCACTCACTCACTCACTCACTCACTCACTCACTCACACACGCACACACACACACACACACACACACACACACACACACACACACACACACACACACACACACACACACACACACACACACACACACACACACACACACACACACACACACACACACACACAAAATCCATGTATCGCCCAATCTTTATCTATTTATCTGTCCAACTTTCTATCTATCTATCAACTGATGCCCAACTATCGATCTATCGTTCACTGAAATTCTTATATCACTTTATCCTATTTTAACATAGTCTATCTCTCTCTCTCTCTCTCTCTCTCTCTCTCTCTCTCTCTCTCTCTCTCTCTCTCTCTCTCTCTCTCTCTCTCTCTCTCTCTTCTCTTCTCTTTTCTTACCCTCTCTCTTTCTCTCTCTCTTCTCTTCTCTTTTCTTACCCTCTCCTCTGTCGTCCATATGTTTACAGTGATTGGGTTTAGCGAATCTGCGGACCGATATGATTGTGTGAATGACAATGAATGAATAATGGAATGTAGTTGTTAATTCGCGCATCCGTGTTGTTCGTAGTATCGCGTTCGTTAATTTAATTGGTTTTGTGTGCTGCCAATTCAGTCATTCTTTGATTTAATCAATTTTAGGGGAGGGTGGGGGGGGGGTTATTCAGGGCTTGATTTATTATGTATTAATTTCGAAATTCTTGTTTGAATATGAATTTCGTTGCATGTTTGAGCGGTATGCGGTTTATTAAAAACTTTTGGCGTGTTTATTTACCATGTATGTATTCATGCTTCTTAATGCTGGCGTGTATGCATGCGTTCGTCTTGCTGTATCTCTTATTAATGCTTGGTTGAGATCAGATTGCAAATATGCTGGCTTTTACGTCGTGAATTAGGAAGAGGTTTTGAGTCTCCAGAAAATGTAGTTTCTCTTGGAATTTGTGTGCGTATGAGAGTGAATGTGTGTAGTGTGTGTGTGTGTGTGTGTGTGTGTGTGTGTGTGTGTGTATGTATGTGTATGTTTTTTTGTGTGTGTGTTTGTGTGTGTGTGTGTATGTATGTGTATGTTTTTTTGTGTGTGTGTTTGTGTGTTTATTTGCTTTTATTTACGTATGTTTATATTTGCGATGTTTATATTAACATGTATGATTACTTACCATTTATGACGCACACATCAGTATTGTCTTACCACTCCGATCCCCAAACCTGCGCACCCACATCCCCTTGAGATTCCCATTCCGAATTCTCTCCCGGATTCCCGCCGTAGTCGTCGCATACCTACTCCCTATCACCCCAGCGCGATGTGCTTAAAACGGCCGATGGACCCCCCCCCCCCCGAGCGTCGACATTTGTCCTTCTCTCACGCATGGCCGAAGACGCGGTACTAAAACAACCGGTTTTTCCGCTTCTTACTCACCGAATCGACGACGGACGCGCTGTTGCCAAGCTTCCGTGCGTGCGTTCGATGACGGCTGCTTCGCGACGGACGGTGAGGGGATTGCGTCATCGCCCGGCGTCGATTTGCCCGTCGAGTGGTGGTGGGGGAGTGGGGAGGGAGGAGAGGGAGGGGGGGAAGGGTTGTTAGCGGTGTATTATGTGTCTGGGGAATGGTGGTGGAGGAGGCGGTTGGTTGTAGGTTATAGGGGTATGTTTTTTTTCCCGTTCTTTTTTTAGTGATTTTTATTGTTATTGCTGTTAATATTATTATTATTATTGTTATTATTATTATTATTATGTTTATTTATTTATATCATTATCATTGTTATTGTTATCATTATTACTGTTATTATTTTTATTATCGTCATAATCATCATTATATTTTTTTTATTATTTTTTTTATTATTGATTATTTTTTACTCCGAAAAGGAATCCTATCGAATCCTATCCTATCCTTCTCCACTCTCCCTCCCTCTCCCTCTCCCTCCTTCTACTCCCTGTCTCTCTCTCTCTCTCCTCTCCTTATTCCAAATCTGGTAGCTCTTTTCCAGTGCCTGTTCCCATCGAAGGTTTTGCTCGAGCTAACGGTGCCAACGGTGCCAAGGTCTCCCCTCGGCGGCGTGTGTATCAGCCGGCTCGAGTGCCACATTCCTTGCTAACCAACGGCCATCTTTCCCCTTATTGGCACCGTGACGTGGCCCTCTACTGCCGTTGGTTCTGTTTGCCTCGCTTTATTCGCTTTGTCCAGGAGGAACGGCGCACCTGCCATGCTTTCGCGCTTGCTTGCTTGTTCGCCCCCCCCCTCCGTGCCTGCCCGCCCCCGCCCCCCCCTCCGTGCCTGCCCGCCTCATCCCCGACTAAAGCAAACTGTTAAATCTTTCCCCTTTTCTCCTCGTCGTATTGTTGGCTTCCATCATGCGGGCGCACCTGTTTCCTTCTTGTTATGTTTCGCTTCTCCTCGCCTATCCCCCATCTCCTTCCCCTCTTCGTTATTTTCCTTCTTTTTTTTTTAGTTTTTGGTCCTCTCCCCCCCCCACCCCCAATTCTTTCTCTTATTTTTTTTTCGGTTTTGATTTTTTTTTTCTCTCACTCGATCTGGAATTGTTTCTGTTTCTGCCTTTGCTCACTTCTCTTTCCACCTTTTTTTTTTTAATCACTTGTCGCATCAAATCTTTCCCTCACTTTCCTCCTTTCTCTACCCTCAACCCCCTACCTCCCTCCCCCCTGTCCCCCCACGCCCGCTCCCCTGCTTGCTGCCTCCTGCTTGCCCGCTGCTGGTGGTCCTGCTGGGGCGGGCTGGTGCTGTGCTGGCCAAACAAGGCACATTATCTGTGAATGGGGACGGCTCTTGAAAATCAATACCTTTGGGATAAGCCTCGCGTCCCAATGCCAGCTCCGACGCCCTCCTCCTTCCCCTCTCCCCCCTCTCTTTCCCCTCTCTCCTCTATCCTCCCTCCTTTCTCCTCCTCGACCTCTTCCTTCGTCCCTTTCCCTCCCCCCCTTCTTTGGATCTGCTTTGTCTCCTCCTCTTCTCTCTCTCTCTCCTCCTCTTCATGGCCTGGCGTTCCTCCTCCTTCCGTCCTCTTCCCTACCCTCGCTTATCGTCTCCCCTCTCCTCCCCTTCTCCCCTTCTTTCCTTCCTCTCCGAAACGACCCTTTTCCTTCGAATTTGCTTGCGTCTGTACTATACAAGTATGCCCATTGCCTTTAAGATTCGTCCCGCGCACGGAAGGGGGAGCCAAGTCACTTTTTTTTCTTTTTTTTTTTCTTTTTTTTTTCTTCGGGATTTTTGTTATGTAATGTGATTTGTGTTTTGCGATTTAGAACGCACACGCGCACACGCACAGACACTTGTACACGCACACGCACATGCACACGAACACAAATACACACACACACACACACACACACACACACACACACACACACACACACACACACACACACACACACACACACACACACACACACACCTCCCTTCCTCCCTCCCTCCCTCTTAGGCCACTCTGCCCTATCATTCCCCTAATCTCCTCCCTCCACGTACTCCCCGCCCCTCTTCTCCCCTCCTTTGCCCTCCTCCAGTTCTCTCATGTCTACCTAAACCTCCATTTTCTCCCTGATTCTCCAGGTTTACTTTAGTTCTCCCTCGCTCTCTCCATCGCCATAACTCTCCTAAACCTTGCCCTAATTCTCCCATTCTCTCTCTCTCTCTCTCTTCCTCCCTCCCTCCCTCCCTCTCTTCCTCTTCCCCCCGTCTCTCCTTCCCTTTCTCCCCCTCCCTCCTTCCCTCTCCTTTCGTTGGTAATTGGCCTTACGCCCTTTCCCACCGGACGCCTTCCATAAAGACCTTCGTTAACGCCTCTCTTACGTCTTCACTATCTAGTCGACGTCGGGACCCCCCCCCTCTCCCCCTCTCCCCCTCTCCCCCTTCCATTGCAGGCCGGTGGGGTGGGGAAGGGGAAAAGGGGGAGGGGGAGGGAGGGAGGGAGGGAGAGTTGCACACCTCTGTTTATAAGTATTGCAACCTTCCCGCCGTGTTTCAGCGCTAAGGAGAGTGTTGTTGCATGGCCCGGGGCCTTAGGATCTCGCTGGCTGCAACTTGGCTCGGGGGATGGCAGGACTTGGGTTGCATTTGCTCTGTTGAAGAGTTGACGCTGTGTTGCTGTTGTTATTGGGAGGAAGGGAGGGAGGGAGGGAGAAATTGGATATAGGGAGAGAGAGGGAGGGAGGGAGGGAGGGAGAGAGGGAGAGAGGGAGACAGAGACAGAGACAGAGACAGAGAAGAAAGAAAAAGGGAGAGAGAACTTGATCTCCCCTCCCTCCCTCCCTCCCTCCCTCGTGTCCCCTCTCCTATTCTCCCTTTGTCACTTACCTCCCATTGGTTAAGTCATCCTTTTCGGGGGATCATATTAACGTCGAGAGCTAATATTTGCCTTTTGAAATTGAGAATTCGAAAAAATCATATTCGAAGGACTAAGCCAATGCATATTTTATTGAAGAGCAATCGCAGAGTAAAAAGCTACATTAAGATTGTAATTCGGGAAGCCCAAGGAAGACAGAGGGCAGAAAATGAATAAAAAAAAAACAGAGAGAGAGAGAGAGAGAGAAAGAAAGAAAGAAAGAAAGAAAGAAAGAAAGAAAGAGACAGAACGAAAGAAATGGAAAGAGAAACGAGAAGAGTAGAGAAAAAGTAAAAAAAAAGAATATATAAAAAAGATAAGAAAGAAAAGCACGGAAAAAACAAAGAAATTTTGCAACAGAAATACATATCAGGTGTGCAACACAGCCGGGAAAGCGGTGGAATAATTTTTAAAGAAATGTGGAAAATATCCGATTTGCACGAAAAAGGGAAGAGAGTTTCAATGGTTATATATATAAAAGTAGGAAGGTAAAAGAGTTTCGGTGAGAAAAATGCAAAGAAAAAAAGAAAAAGATAAGATAAGAAATGGATAAAGGACGAGGATTTTTTTTAGGATGGTTGCATTAAATATTATTGCACAAAGAAAGAATAGATAAAAAAAAGAGAAAAGAAAAAAATCAGGAAATGCGATATTGGTGTTCAGTAAAAAGAGGGAAAAATATTACGATGTTATTTGAGATATGGAAGACGTTGTGGTAGTCTCGTTGTTAATTTTTTCACTGATAGATAATGTTCTTCGTTCTCCAGTAGAGTTAGGGATAGGTAATACTCTTTATTCTTCAGTATAATCAGGGATAGATAGTGGTCTTTGTTCTTCAGTAGAGTCAGGGATAGATAATGGTCTTTGTTCTTCAGTAGAGTCAGGGGTAGATAATGTTCTTTGTTCTTCAGTAGAGTCAGGGGTAGATAATGCTCTTTATTCTTCAGTAGGTAGAGTCAAGGGTAGATAATGCTCTTTATTCTCCAGTAGAGTCAGGGGTAGATAATGCTCTTAATTCTCCAGTAGAGTCAGGGGTAGATAATGCTCTTTAATTAGGGATAGAATGAAAGTAGAAATAGTGTCTTTGAAAAATGGAAAACATCTGTGATTTAAGGAGAATGTGAAGACACATTTGACAGTGTTCAGAAAAGGAATTTATTTTATTCATTTTGAAGTTTTACTCTTATCTATTTGTTTATTTGTGTTTGTATTCGGTTAGGTGAAGAAACGAAGGGAAGGATATTTGAAGCGTTAAAGGATGATAGAGGGATAGAGTTTTATTGTGGTTTTCGCATTTTCTAGAATTGTTAAGATATTCGACGGATATTAAATGAAGTAAATTTTTTTGTGATATTTCTAATGACGCTATTATGGTGATTTACTATATTTTGTAGCCACGATTTTCTCCCGTTTTTTTCTTTTCTTTTTCTTTTTAATAGAGAAAGATGAAATTCCAAAATTCGCCAAAATTAAGTTGAATTCGTACCGACCTTCTCTTGTGTTAGTGACGAGATATCAGTTATAATTGGCGCTAACTGTGAGCTAACCCAGGGGATAATTCGGCCGTGTGATGTGATTATAAACTTCGCCGGTATAGCTTCTCTACCCTGCATTAGGGCATTAAAACTTTTTTGATTAGATAAACATAATAAAGCTGCAAGAAAACCAGGAGCGGGGAGAGAGAGAGAGAGAGAGGGAGAGAGGGCGCTACAGAACCATTAGATTGGGGGCGTACTGTCCGGGCGAGAGGGAATGCTAAGAGGGCTGGGAGGCGTGGGGTGGTGCGCGCATTGCGGGGTGGGTGGGTGGGGGTATGGGGTGTGATGGGGGTGGGGGTGATTTTGGGGAAGGGGGGGGGCGTGTAGGTGTGGTAGGTGAGGGGTTGGGGTGTGATGGGGGATGGGGGTGGGGGTGATTTGGGCGTGTAGGTGAAGGGGCATGTGAGAGAGGGTGGGGGTGATTGGGGAAGTGTTCTTTGACTGTGGGTGGGTGTGGGTGGGTCGGTGGTGGTGGTGATTTTGGTTGTGTGTGTGTGCGTGCGTGCGTGCGTGCGTGAGTGAGTGAGTGAGTGAGTGAGTGAGTGCGTGCGTGCGTGCGGGCGTGCGCGTGTCTCTGGATATGTGTGCCTGCGTAGGAGTGCGACCAAGTGTCTGCGTGGGAGAAATTTCAGATACCGAGAAACATAAACACAAATATAGACGCCGAGAAAGATAAATAGGTAAACACACACTCACTCCAGAGAGAGAGAGCGAGAGATAAGAGAACTCTAGAGAGACGGAGATGCACCCCCCCCTCCCCCACAGCCCCCACCCTCCTGAAAAAAGGATAAAAAAGACGAATTCTCGCCAGAACTTCGGAGGTCGTCAGTTCTGGGTGATCTCCGGCGCAAGGGCAGACAGACACACCCGGGGACACGAGAGGGGGAGGGAGAGAGGGAGGGAAGGGAGGGAGAGAGAGAGGGAGGGGAAAAGGAGGGAAGGGAAGGAGGAAATGAGGGAAGGAAGGAGGAAAACGAAGAGAGAGAGGCGGGAAGGAGAAAGGAAGGAGAAGGGAGGGAAACGAAGTGAGAGGGAGGGAGAAGGAAAGAGGATGGAGGGAGGGAGGGAAGGAGGGAGGAAGGGAAACTAAAAGAGAGATAGGAGGATGATCGTAGAAAAAGGGAAGGGATAGGAAGGCTGGCAGAGGGGGGGAAGAAGAAGGAAGAGTATGACGAAAGGAGACGAGAGAAGAGAGAGGAATAAAGAAAGAAGGAAGAGAATGAGAGAGGAAGAAAGAAAGAAGGAAGAGAATGAGAGGATGGAGGAATAAGGAAGAGGATGCGAGAAAAATAAAGAAAAGGGATGGCAGAGATAGTAAATGAGGAGGAAAGGGATAGGGGAGGAGCGATCTGCACGTGACATCTCCCTCCCTCCAGATGACACACCTCCTCGGGCATGGAGGGAGCTGTCAATCCTACCATTGCGTCTTGAAGGAGGGGAATTCGCGTCTAAAGGGGTGGGGAGGTAGGGGAGGGGAGGGGGAGGGGGCGTCACTGTAGTTGTGTTTTGTAGGTGTTGGGAGACTGTCTTGCTTTTGTGGTTTGTCGTGTATTTCTGTGTTTGCTTGTTTTTCTTGAAGGATTTGTGATTATTAATTGCCTTTTCTTTCTTTCTTTCCAGGTAAGGTGTTGAGACTGGTGGTTTGCGTATGCCGTGAAAGTGTAAGTAATACAATTAGGATAGTATCCGCACCTGTCCGCCGTCCGTAGTGCCTCTCTCCCTTCCTCCTTCCTTTCCATTTTCCTCTCTCCTTCCCTCTGTCCCTCCCTCCTTTCTTTCTTTCTTTCTTTCTTTCTTTCTTTCTTTCTTTCTTTCTTTCTTTCTTTCTTTCTTTCTCTTTCTTTCTTTCTTTCCTTCCCTCCTCCCTCCCTTCCTTCCTTCCTTCCTTCCTTCCTTCACCTTCCTTGCTCCCCTCCCCTCCCGCACTCATTAACCCTCCTCCACGATGTCGCAAAGTCATCGTAATTAGAAGTCACGAAGCTCGAAGTCACAACGGCAGAGGTCAAGCAAGGGTAGAGGGAGGTCACACAGGCCATGGGACGCCCTCGTTTCGTAGTCCAATCCTGCAGGATTCTACGGGAGTGGGACAGGGAGGCTAAAAGGAAGACGGTGTTGAGACGCGTGACTCAGGGGCAGGGAGAGGGAGGGAGAGAGGAGGGAAGGAGAGGGAGAGGGAGGAAGAGGAGGGAGAGGGGAGGGAAGGAGAGGAGAGGGAGGAAGGAAGAGGGTGGAGAGGGGAGGGAAGAAGACGGAGGGAAGGGAGGAAGAGGGTGGGGAGGGGAAGGAATAAGAGGTATAGGGGGAGGTTATAGAGAGGGGAGTAGAGGCAGATGAAGGGGTTAGGAGGGAGAGGAGAGTATGGGGAAGGAAGGAGAGGCAGTGGGAGGGGTTAGGAGGGAGGGAGGAGGGAGAAGGGGGGAGGAAAGATGTGAAGGATAAAGATAAGTATACATCAAGAAATTGTTTAATGCACTTTTTAATCTGAGTTAATGTCAAGTTCTTTAGATTGTTCTCTGTGTATGTCAGTGATGGTTTGTATTATTATCATTATTATTTTTATTGTCATTATTCTTATTGTTATCATAAATATTGCAATTATTATTATTACTGTAATTATTGTTATTATTATTATTATTATCATTATTATTATTATTATCATTATCATTATTATTATTATTATTATTATTATTATTGTTGTTGTTGTTGTTGTTGTTATTATTAGGTTTTATGCGTAAATGTTAGATAACACATCAAAATTGAAGATGGCTATCGTAACTATCCTCATGATAAGGATATAAGGGTACAAAGGAAGAGATAAGAACAAGGGAGATACAGCCGACGAAGGACAGGATGCGGTGCCATTCCAGAAACCATTCCCACGCGGCACTGTTCCCCAAAACACATTCCCGATCCTGTTCCTGTTGATGTCGCTCGCCCCCGCCGTTGTCAGCAGCGTCAGCCGAGTTCATCCTTCCGGTTTGGGGGTTTCGGGGGCTTCTTTTGCTTTGTTTAGGGTCTGGGGCTGTTTTGGAGGCCTGTCCCTTATTCTGTTTTAGGCTACTGTCCTTTCTTTATTGTTTTTTGTTTTTTATTGTCTTTTTCTCTCTTCTCTCACTCTTTATCTCTCTCTCCATCTATCTATCTATCTATATATCTGTATATATATATATATATATATATATATATATATATATATATATATATATATATGTGTGTGTGTGTGTGTGTGTGTGTGTGTGTGTGTGTGTGTGTGTGTGTGTGTGTGTGTGTGTGTGTGTGTGTGTGTGTGTGTCTTTCTATCACTCTACTCCCTCACTCCTCCCCTCTCTCCCGCGTCCCCTTCTCTCTTTCCCTCTCTTTCCTTCTTCCATCCTTCCCTCCCCCCTTCTTCCTCACACCATTTCTTCCCCGCCACATTTGGGAAGGCACTATCATCACACCATAAATCTTGTCAAGTTTGGCCCAAATATTCCACAATGGGTTTTCAATAGATTGGCAACTCTGATGCACACACACTCCTGAGGGTGGGTGGGTGGGTGGGAGGGAGGGAGTGAGGAATGAATGAATGAAGGAAGGAAGGATAGAAGGGAGGTAGGAAGTAAGGAAGGAAGGGAGGAAGGGAAGGAGGGACGGTGGGAGGGTGTATAACGGGGTAGGTATTAGGTTATTAGGTAGTGTTCAGTTATATATATTTTAATTTTATTTTTAGTTGCTTGTTTTAGGGAGTCTATATTTTGCTGAAAATAGTGTTTCTCTTATATAGATAGATAGGCATAGATATATGTTTATATTTATATGTATGTATATATTTTTTTCTTTTCTTTTCTTCCAAAATGTATAGGCCTATATGTGTAAATTGAGACATTGAGATAGAGGTGTTTAGATATTTCCTTTCTGCGTAACTTTTTTTCCCAATTATTTCGGTGTGGCTGTAACACGAAACCTTCTTTACCGATTTTTATTCTGATAAGGTTCTTTCGCGAGAGACTGATGGAAAATAATGTTGAAGAGAAAGTAAGATCTGAGGTGGCTGGACTTTTAACGGAGTAACGGCGTGATATGGCGGGTGGGAGTGATGGATATACTCTCTTTCTCTCTCTCTTATCATTTTCATTTATCAATCCGTCATCATTATCTTCTTCATCTTCGTCTTCATTATCATCATCATCATCATCATCATCATCATCACCATCACCATCATCACTATCATCATCATCATCATCACCATTATCATCAGCAGCATCACCACCACCACCACCATCACCACGACCACCACCACCATCACCACCACCACCACCTCCACCTCCACCTCCACCTCCACCTCCAATACCACCACCACCACCACAACCATCATCATCATCATCACCACCACCATCACCACCACCCCCATTTCATTATCCCCCTCGCCATTCCCCGATCACCATCCCCGCCCGTCACTTTTGCCGCCGAGCTCCTGATAGTGGTAATGGCAACATAAGCCAGCGATGCCTCGTTGCCGCAGCGCTGTCCGTGGCTGATGGGAGAGTTTGGTCGGCTTGTTGCATTGATAGATTTCGCATGTTGCATAATACGCTTGGCGTAGTGTGACGCGATTTTTTTTTCTTTTTTTTTGCTTTTTTTTGCGCGTTTGAAAATCAGCGGGCAAATACGGTGCTGTTTTTGGGGGCTGGAATTGGGAGTTGTGTATACATATGAATGCATATATCCATACGTATATGCGTAAATATGATATTGGGATGTGTGCATATGCATATATACGAGATATGTACATAAATGTGACATTTGTGTGTGAATGTATGCATTTTTTTTTATTTATTCATTTATTTATTTTTATTTATGGGTGTTTTGTTGATTGCGTGAGCGTGCATATGCAGGTGCGAATGCGTGCGCGCGTGCTTGCATGTGGGTGTACTGTACTGTGCAAGAGCATTTCTGATTTGAAAGGAAATCTGGGTGCACGATTTTGGCAACTTGGCAACCGGAATCAGGTGTATAGCACATCGAAGGGAGATCAAGACGTAGACGTAGAGACGAAATCAATAAACAAAACAGATGCAGACGAAAAATAAAGGAGACAGGAGGACGCGCCCGCAGGCCATCCGCGGAGGATAGAAGGGCTGCGGGCGGCGATGTGTTCCCTCCTGATGGACTCCCGAGATATTTTTAGGACGTCCTGAATCCGGGCTGATCTGTATACTGACAAGTGTGTATTGTGTGTCCCGAGCCGAGGTGGCGGGGGATCCAGGGTCAAACGCGACGGAGGGGGGAGTGGGGAAGGAGGGAGAAGGGTGGGCGGGTGGAGAGGCCGGAGGAGGGGGAAGTGGGGAAGGAGGGGAAAGGGTGGGCGGGTGGAGAGGCCGGAGGAGGGGGAAGTGGGGAAGGAAGGAAAAGGGTGGGCGAGTGGAGAGGCCGGAGGAGGGAAGGGGGAAAGGAGGGGAAAAGGGTGGGCGGGCGGAGAGGCCGGAGGAGGGGGAAGTGGGGAAGGAAAGGAAAAGGGTGGAGCGAGGTGGAGAGGCCGGAGGGAGGGGGAAGGTGGGGAAGGAAGGAAAAGGGTGGGCGAGTGGAGAGGCGGGAAGGGGAGAAAGGAGGGAAAAAGAAGGGTGGGCGGGCGGAGAGAGCCGGAGGAGGGGGAAGTGGGGAAGGGAAGGAAGAAAGGGTGGAGCGAGTGGAGAGGCCGGAGGAGGGAAGGGGGAAAGGAGGAGGAAAAGGGTGGGGGCGGGCGGAGAAGGCCGGAGGAGGGGGGAGTGGGGAAGGAGGGGAAAGGGTGGGCGAGTGGGGAGGCCGAAGGAGGGAAGGGGGAAAGGAGGGAAAAGGGTGGGCGGGTGGAGAGGCCGGAGGAGGGAAGGGGGAAAGGAGGGAAAAGGGTGGAGCGAAGGCGAGTGGAGAAGGCCGGAGGAGGGGGAAGTGGGGAAGGAGGGGAAAGAGGTGGGACAGATTGAGGGAGATGGGAAAGGCGGGAAAAAGGTTGTACGGATGGAGGACGTAGGAGGGTAAAAGAAAGGACGGGAAAGGATGGGCGAATAGTTGGCATAGGAGGGAGATGAGAAAGAGGGGGGAGGGGGGCGGGTTGAGAGGATGTAAGCAAGATGGGAAATGAGGGAAAAGGATGGATAGATGGAGGGCGTAGGAGGGAGATAAGAAGGATGGATAGATGGAGGGCGTAGGAGGGAGATAAGAAAAGGAGGAGGAGGGAGGAGGGTGGACGGATAGAAGGGGCGTAGGAGAAATATAGGAAGAACTGGAAAATGGTGGATAAATGGAGTGGTTGAAGGGAAGATCGAGTTAAAGAGGGGGAGTAGCTGAGGGAAAGGAAGAGGAGATGGAGGCTGTGATGGTAAAGGGAGATGGTAGTGAGATAACAAGACCAAAGGAGGGGCGAAAGAAGGGAATAGAGGGAACAGGAAGGAGTAGAGTGACAAAGAAAGCGAAGAAGGAAAGAAGGAAAGAATTGAATGAAAGGAGAGAGAGATAACAAGACCAAAGGAGGGGCGAAAGAAGGGAATAGAGGGAACAGGAAGGAGTAGAGTGACAAGAAAGCCGAAGAAGGAAAGAAGGAACGAATTGAATGAAAGAGAGAGAGACAAACAGACAGATACAGAAACGGAACGAAGAAGGAATAGAGGGAATGGAGGGAGGAGCCCAGAGAAGAACAAGCGGCAGAGGAGAGAGAGAGAGAGAGAGAGAGAGAGAGAGAGAGAGAGAGAGAGAGAGAGGTGAATCAAAGTGCCAAGTGAGGCTCTTAGATTTAGTTACTTATGCCTGAGGTAAACCTGACCTCGTTGGCACAGGCTGCCTTTGCTGGAGCAGACTGGCCACTTTGCAGGCTGCCTTTGGGCGGCTGAGACTGAAATGGGGCTTTCTCCAGGCTGGCCACACGTCGGGATGGCTTTGATGAGGGAGACTGTGATGGGGAAAAGTAGGCGCATGGGTGGGAGGCGAAGGGGAAGAGGAGGAGCGAAGGGGAGACGCCATATTGGGGGGGGGGGAAGAATGGGGGGAATACCTTGCTTCATTGGAGTTCGGTGTTGAGATGTATGGTGGCCAGCCGAGACGACAGAAATTTAGAATTTTTTTTTCTTTCTTTCTTTCTTTCTTTCTTTCTTTTTCCCTTCCGAGGGTGATGGGACGCGTTTTGGCCATTGGAACGTCTTAGAGAAAGGGGAGGGGAGGGGAGGGGAGGGGAGGGGAGGGGGGCACATTTGCAAGTCAGTTAGACAGCTTTTGTAGTTAGTCGCAAGAATAACTCGCACCGCGGATTCTCCGAAGAGGAGGCACGCGGAAAATCGGTTAAAAGGGGAATTGACGCAGAAGAGAAGGGAGGGAGGATGGAAGGAGGTGGATGAGGGCAGATTGAGGATAGATCGTGAGGATAGGATATTTAGATAGGAAGAGGAGGTGTGAAGACCATTGGCAGGTAAAAGGCGGAAAGCTAACAACCTAATGGTTATAAGGTAGTTGTTTGATTTCTCTCTATCTATCTATCTACCTATCTATATCTATATATCTATCTATATATCTATATATCTGTCTATCTATATCTATTATCTATCTATCTGTCTATCTATATCTATTATCTATCTATATCTATTATCTATCTATTTTTACACACACACACACACATTCACAATCACAATCACACAATCACATATATGTGTGTGTGTTTGTGTCGATGTGTGTGTCAGGTAACACCAAAAAAAGAGATCAAGAACAAACCCGTAAATCAGCGCGGATTAGGCCCAAACGCCATTAAATTGAGCATTGTCGTAATCTGGCGGAGTTATATACAATTAGGCTTTACCCATCATGATAATATTTGATGTAATCTCTCATTAAGGAAGATATAGAGCAAAATCACGGTCCATCGCTCGCTTATTAGTAGCCAGATTTGACGGGGGTTTGACCGCGCCCCGCTCTGGAGTCGGTCCCGCTCCATAAAAGGTCTCTGGCCCTTTTGCGTCCCTCCCTTGGTCTCCCCTTTCCCTTTCTTCTGATATTTCGTTCCTCAATCTCAATCTTTCTTGTCCCTTTCCCCTTCCCTTAATATTTCATTCTTCAGTCCTTTTCTCCTTTTGTCTACCCTTTCTGTTTTTATACCTGTTCTCTCTTATTTTTGTCCCCTTTTCATCTACTCTCCCATGTCCTATTTCCCCTACCCTCTAGCCCCTCTTTCCCCTCTACTCTCTAGGCCCTCCCTTTCCCCTCTCCGCTCTAAACACCCCTTTCCCCCTAGGCCCTCCCTTTTCCCCTACCTTCTAGTCCTTTCCTTCCCCCTCTATGCCTCCCTTTCCCCTCTCTTTTCTGTACCCAGATTTCGTTTGGCTTTCCGGTCCTGTCTCCCCTAACCGGGACGTCCCACTCCCCTGCAGGTGCTCCTTTCGCCATGGTTCATTGGCTTTCTCTCTTTCTCCCTCATTCTTTTCCTCCTCCTGTCCCCTTTCTTCCTTCCGTCCTCTCGATCCTCTTCAATACTTCTTGTCTCTTCTGTCCCAGGATGGTGGTGGTGAGAAAAGAAGTTTTTTTCTCTTCTTTCTCTAGTCTTCCTACTCTTTCTCTTCTCTCCCTCTTTTCCTCTGCTTTTTCCTCTTCTTCTTCTTTCTTCCTCTTTCTCAGTCACCCTCCTTCCCTTTCTCACTCCTCGCCCCTCCCTCTTCCACCTCCTCCTTCTTTTTCATCCTCCTCTCTCCCTCCCTCCCTTCCCAACTCTTCCCTCCTTCTTCCTCTGCCCCCCCCTCCCCCCCCCACCCTCACTCCTCTCCCCTTCCTCTTCCAACCTCCTCCTTCTTCTTCATCCTCCTCCCTCCCTCCCTCCCTCCATCCCTCCCTCCCTCCCCTTCCTTCCTTCCTTCCAAACTCTTCCCTCCTTCTTCCTCTGCCCCGCCCCCTCCTCCCCCACCCTTTGACCGTCAGCAAGTACTTCCATTGACTTTTTGGAGGCTCTGCCATTGACAGGTGGTTGCTTCTTCCCCTTTGAGCGGCTGCCGTGAGATTTCTATAGCCACGCGAAGGGTATTGCCTTTGATTTCGCTATCTTTTCTTTCGTGTTATTCCCTTTTTCTTATTCCTCCTTTCCCCGCCTTTTTGGGTACTTTTTGCTTCGTTGTCGGTTGCTTTTTTGTTTCTGTTTCGCGGCACCTTTTATTTTTGTCTTTTTTTCTAATTGCCTTCTTTTCTTTCTCTTTTTCTTCTTCCTCTACCTTTTTCTTCTTCTTCATCTCTTCCTCCTCCTCCTCCTCTTCCTCTTCCTCCTCTTCCTCCTCGTCGTCGTCAATTTCTTCCTCTCTCCGACACCGATTTCGTCTCGCTCTCTGATATCTCTTCTTCATTCTCCCCTTCCCCCTCTTTCTCCCCTCCTTCCTTTCTCCCTAATCCCTTCTCCTCCCTCCTCCTCTTCCTCGTCCTTCTCCTTCTCCTTCGTCTCTTTCTCCTCCTCCTCCTCCTCCTCCTTCTCTTTCTCCTTGATGTCTTCCTGCGAGAAGCGCGAAATATTTCATTGGATTCTCCTTCTGCGGATGGCTCTATCAAAGGGCTAGAAATCTGGGATAATCTTTTTCTTTTTTCTATCTTATTCTGTCTACTTATCTCTTTCTATATCTATTTTTTCTCCATATAGCTTTACAGTTTTCTCTTTCGTTATCTCTCCGTTTATCTATCTATATATATATATCTACGTTTACACACTCATTTATTTTTTCTTACTCTTACTCACTATCTTTTCTTTTCTTCATTCTCTCGCTGGTTCCTCCCCATTTCGTAAAGTGATTATAAATAAAAAACGAATAACAACGACATACCCCGTCTCCCTCATAGAGCGCATGCCATGTTGACCTCATAGAAGGGGGCGTAGACGGAGCTAGTTACCGGCATCTGGTGTTTAGCGCGTTACCGTCCCGCATTAGTCGTACTTTAGTCGTCTCCTTCGAAAGTCCATTAAGTCCCCTAACTTTCGAACTTACAGCGACGACCGCCAATGTGTTCGTTTTGTGCCGTTGCTTGCTTGCTTGCTTGTTTGCGGCGGTTAGTGCGGATGGTTCCCGTGTTTGTGATTGTGTGTTTCCTGTTGGTTAGTGGTGTTCTGTTCAAACAAAAAAACAAAACAAAAAAACGGATCGGGTCGAGATGTCGGTCCGTCGCGTGTCCGATGCCCGGTGGTCTACGCTTGTTCAATGTCGTTCTCTCTCTCTCTCTCTCTCTCTCTCTCTCTCTCTCTCTCTCTCTCTCTCTCTCTCTCTCTCTCTCTCTCTCTCTCTCTCTCTCTCTCTCTCTCTCTCTTTTCTTTCGCCTTTTAGTGAGTCGCAGGTGTTGGCGAAACACAGCGATGCCGCTCAAGCACCGGGGTTAAGGTTTAGTCTCCGCGTCGAATTGCGGGCCAAGTTTTAATGACAGTGATTTGAGCCGGACTCGACCCGACAGTCTGAGTAAGTTTAAATGGCCGACATCCACCTCCTCCTTATCCTCCGCCGCCTCGACTTCTCTCGCTCCTTCTGTTCTCCTTTCTCTTTTTTTTTCGCACTCTTTCATCTCCTGTTCTCCTTTTCCCTTTTCCCTCTTTCCTCCTTTTTTAATCACCGTCATCGTACTGCAACTATATTTCCTCGGTTTCCTCCTCTTCCTCCTTCTCCATCTCTTCTTCCTCCTCCTTCTGCTTCCTTCCATCTTACCTCTCCTCCTCCTCGCCGTCCTCCCCTGGGCACTGTAGAGGATTATACTCGTGTAACAGAGGGGATTAGGGATGGACTCAGCCCGATCACCAAGACATACATGACTAATTAATCGCGGAAAAGTAGACGGGAGCGGATTGGCACCGCAGCTGTCCCCGGCGCGTGTCCCCGAGTGTCCCCCGATCTCGGCCGACGGCGGAGAAAATAGCAGGGCGGCCCGTCGGGATAATCTTCGCGAAAATTTCCAGTCTTCGGGGACCTGTTTTGAATTAAAGAGGGACTCATGCAATAGTGATAACTTCCGCTGGAGGTCGGGGTGGGGGGGGCGTCCTCACCGCCGCCCGTGCCGCTGCGACCGGGCTTAATCGACGCGAGATCATCATCAGCGGGCGGCGGGCGATAGCGGAGGCCGAGGCTCGAGGCGGGTCTTAGTTGGGGAAGGAGAGGGGGAGTGGGAGAGGGAGAGGGAGGGGGAGTGGGATTAGGAGTCAGAATAGGAGTGGGAGAAGGAGAGGGAGGAGGAAAGGTAGAACTGGAGGGAGCGGGAATGGGAACATGGGAGAAGGAGCATGTGTCGCAGTCAGAATCGGAATGGGAGTAGAAGTCGGAGAGGGAGAAGGAGATGAAGACAAAAAAAGAAGAAAAAAATCGAGACCAAGAAGGAACCGAGGAACCAATCGGCGGGGATTAGACCGAAGGGACGGAATGAAATCTGTCCGCGAGTGTTTACCCGCAGCATTAACTTTCCGTCACTCGCATGTTTATAGAATTGGATTATCCAAATGTTTACTCAGGGGCTCACCGCGACCGCTCTCTCGTCTGCGGCGTATGGGATTAGAACGGCCGCGTTCGACTCCCTCCCGTGTTGTGTAATTAATTCTTCACCGCGCGCAGGCCTCGTGACTGTGTTCGGAATATTTTGGGCTCGCTCGCGCCGCCGCCATTTTCATTAGCTATGTAAATGGTCGCTGATGGATTCATATTTTGTTTATACTTTTGGTTATATTTGAATCGAAAGAGGATTCCCGGATGCGGCTGCCTGCGGTAGATAGGTACGAAGTTTTCGGTGTTTATTTTAGAAAATTTGTTGTTGTTTTTTCTTTTTTGAGGGGGGGGATGTATCGGGGGTTTTACGTCGTTGTTTGTTTGTTTGTTACGCGAAGTAGGGAGCTAGATCTGTGGAAATATCCTGTAAGGAGAAGGGATAGGTATTTGTGTTTATGATTTCTCTCTCTCTCTCTCTCTCTCTCTCTCTCTCTCTCTCTCTCTCTCTCTCTCTCTCTCTCTCTCTCTCTCTCTCTCTCTCTCTCTCTCTCTCTCCCTATGAACACCTGTTCACATCCTCGTCCACGTCGCGTCTCTCGCTCCTTCGCCTCATCCCCAGCAGGACGCGCATCCTCCTCGCATCCTCTCCTTCCGTAGATCCCTCGCCCGCCCTTCTCCTCCTCGACCTTCCGTAGATCCCCCGCCCGCCCTTTTCCTCCTCGAGATAATTTTGGACGGGGCCGTTTGCCTCATTACGCCTCCATTCGCACGTCGGGAAGTGGTTCGCCTCTCGCGCTGAGGCTCGTCCGCGCGTCGGGGTGGGTTTCGCTCGTGGTCGTGCGTATGGGCGGCGTAGGTTTGCATGGACGTTTGCCGCCGTTCGGTGTTCATGGGACGTTCTTTGCGGATTTGGCGATGCTCGTTGGCCGGCGCACGCACAAGCAAAGCCCCTTGTCCGCTGTCATCGTCAGGTCATCCCCGTGGTCGCCGTCATCGTCCCCGCACGAGGAATCCCGGGCGAAGGCTTCCCTAATTATGAGGTTCTGGTGGAGCCTCTTTGCCGTATTACGATTTGCTTTTATTTACCTATCGCGGGGGTGGGGTGGGTGGGGTGGGACTCGTCGGGTTATATGGCGGTTGAATGATAAAGAGGCTTCCTCTGTCGTCGTCTTCGTTTCGCTTTGTCCTCTTTTCCTTCCTTTTCTTCCTTCTTTTCCATTTCCTACTTTTCTTTTTTCCTTCTTTTCCTCTTCCTCCTCTATTTTCCTTCTTATCCTACTCTTTCTCTCTTTCCTCTTCCTTCTTTTTCTTTTTCTTCCTCGTCCTCCTTCTCTCCCCACTGCTTCTGTTCCTCCCCCTTCAATGAAGGGGGAAGAAGAAGAAAACGAAGAAGAAAGAAAGGAAAGGGCATGGCAGGGTAAGGGAAACGGGGAGGAGGAGGGGGGAAAGAATAATGAAAGGAAGGAAAGGGCGGGCGGTGGGGGGGGCTAGGGGGGGAGTTAGGCCGGGGGAGTTAAGTGTATATTCAATCTAAAAGTTTCTCTCGCAACGGGGGGCGGAGTTTCCATTTTGGCGAGACAGTTCGGGCTTAATACCATCATCGGTTAACTATTAGTGCGGGAGTTATCGTCTCCATGTTATACCCAGAATGGCCAATGCACACGCCCCTCCGTCATAAGGACACGCCCACCGGGGAAGCGCTGTTGCTATTGATGCCCCCGGTTAAAGAGTAATTCTATTAGGGCGCTACCTCGGTTATGTGGGCTGTGGGCGCCGTGTTGGGCTCTTGGATGTAAATAGCAAGGGGGTCTTCTGCTGTGTATGGGCGTGGTCACGGTGGGCGGGCGTACAATTGGGTGGGGGGGGGGGTACAGGTGGGTTCAGGTGTTGCGGGTGGGTATGGAGAAAAGCGTGAGTGTGTGTATGTGTGTGTTATCATTATTGTGTTCATTTCCAGGATATGGTGTTGGAGCATCGGAAGCTTGTTTGTATGCAGTCTCTCTCTCTCTCTCTCTCTCTCTCTCTCTCTCTCTCTCTCTCTCTCTCTCTCTCTCTCTCTCTCTCTCTCTCTCTCTCTCCTCTCCCTCTCCCTCTCCCTCTCCCTCTCCCTCCCTCTCTCCCTCTCCCTCTCCCTCCCCCTCTCCCTCCCCCCTCTCCCTCTCCCTCTCCCTCTCCCTCTCCCTTCTTTCCTCCCCTCCCTCTCTCTTACCCCATCTCATCTTATGCCTCTCTCCCTCACTCTTCCCCTCCCCTCCTTCCTGTCGCCTCCCTCTTTCTCTACCCCCCTTCTTTCTCTACCCCCTCTCCCTCCCCTCCACCCCTCTTTCTCATCCTCCTCCCCCCCCTTCCCCCATCTCTTAACGGCCGCCCTCAAGTACCACTTTCCCTCGTTTTCGTAGCAGGACGCGAATCATTGTTTATATCGGGCAGTATCTCGCCGGATTTACGGGGCAAGTTTATGCAGTCCGGCGTTGGGGGGGGGGATTGGTGGGGGTTGGGGAAGGAGAGAGGGAAGGGAAGGAGGGGAAGAGAAGGAGGAGAAGTGAGGTAGGAGGAAGGAAGAAGGGGAGAAAAAGGGGAGATGGGAAGGGAAGGAGGGGAGGGTAAGGTAGGGTAGAGGAGGGTAGGGTAGGGTAGAGAAAGGGAGGAAAGGGAAAGAGAGGGGAGGAATGAAGGGGAAAGGAGGGTGTTCCTTCCCTCCGTCTTCCTGTCGTATAGTTACGGCGCCGGTCGTTCGCTTCCTTGTTTTATTACCGATGGATTGAATTTGTGTTTTGGTTGCGCTGCGTGATTCAGAAGAGAGGGGGGAGTGGGAGGGAGAAGGGAGGGGGGGAGGAAGGGAGGAAGGGAGGGAGGGAGAGAAATAAGGAGGAGAGGGAGAGTGGGAGTGGGAGAGAGAGGGAGGGAGAGGGAGGGAGAGGAGAAGAGGGAGGGAGGAGAGAAATAAGGAGAGTAGGAGAGGGAGAGGAGAGGAAGGAGGGAGAAGGAGAGAGGGAGGAAGGTAGGAGGAAAGAAATAGGGAGAGTACGAGAATGGGGGGAGAGAGAGAGAGAGAGAGCGAGAGAGAGAGAGAGAGAGAGAGAGAGAGAAAGAGAGAGAGAGAGAGAGAGAGCCCTGCCCTTCGCAAACATTTTTAAAGGTAGATTTTCCTTTATTTGCATATCTATGTGTTCGTTTTTATTGAATGTGTCTTTTAAGTTTCCTTTCCTTTGTCCTCTCTCCTTCTTTTCCGTCTCCTAGAGCTTGCAGTTCATCCCAGACGCGCCATCAAGTCGCTGAAATGCTCTATCTATCTATTCTCATTTTTATTCAATTCCCCACTCCCCCCCTGCCCCCACCCCCCCTCCCCTCAACGTCAGCACCGATGTCAGGCGTCAGACCACGGCATTTTTTTATACATATATTTTTTTCTATTCTTTTATCATTATTTTATTTAAATTCAAGCTTTTAAACATATTTTTTATTATCAAGCTTTTATAACATCAACCATTTTGCAACCCTTCTTCAGCTTTCGGGGCAATTAGCATCGAATAATTGGGCAGATTCATGATCATTATTTGAATTTCATATACATATACATATACATTGTTCCCTTATCCCCTTTCATTCGCATATTTGTTCGGATTAATGATTTCCGTTGGTGGCGCGCTGTTCCGCGGGAGGACATTGTTCCCTCCCGCCGACAGTGGAATAAACCGACATGCATAGATATTTCGCGCTTTGCCTATGCAGATGGGCGCGCGAAAACGGGAATTATGTATGGGCGGGTGTGTGTGTGGGGTGGGGTGGGGTGGGGGTTTGTGTGGGGGGGGGTGAGTGTGTGTGTGTGTGTGTGAATGGGTGGTTTGTGTTTAGATTCCGTACACGAGTACGCGTGGATGTGTATAAATATGGATGGAAATAGATTATTAGACGCACGTACACGCACACACACACGCTCGCACGCGCGCATCCCCCCACACACACACACAGACACACACATATATATATATATATATATATATATATATATATATATATATATATATATATATATATATAATTAAATACAGATACATGCACGTACTCACGTTTAATTAAGTAATATATTTCTGGCTCATCAGACCCCTTGCTTTAATCCACCGCCTAATATACTAAATATTCCTTGATATTTGAAATTCAACTTTTTGCATAAATAGAAGTTTGTTGTTATTATTAATTTTGTCGGCTTGGAGGAACCTCTTCGGTTAGATTTGTTTGTCTAAAGTTGTGTTATTGTTCAACTTAGGTTTAATTTGTGAATCTCATTACACATGTCATGTCGCGGAGCTGCAGAGAGAGAGAGAGAGAGAGAGAGAGAGAGAGAGAGAGAGAGAGAGAGAGAGAGAGAGAGAGAGAGAGAGAGAGAGAGAGAGAGAATGAACGATACATTAAAAGAATCAGAGTTAGAACTAGAAAGAATAAACAATACATTAAAAGAATCTCCTCTCTAACCTCCCAATCCCACCCTTACCTCCTCCCTAACCCCCCAACCCCACCCCTACCCCTACTTATCCAATCCCCCAACCTCCTCCCTCCCTCTAACCCCCAACCCCACCCCTACCTCCTCCCTACCTCCCCCAACCCCACCCCTACTTACCCCCCTACCTCCCTCCCTACCCCAATCCCCACCCGAAGTCCTAGGCGTTCGAGGAAGGACCCCAAGCATCCTCCTCCTCCTCCTCCTCCTCCTCCTCCTCCTCCTCCTCCTCCTCCTCCTCCTCCTCTCCCTCCTCCTCCTCCTCCTCCTCCTCCTCCTCCTCGGGCGCGTTCATCTGGCGCAAGAACGAGATCTCATGTGTCGGATCTTGGGACTCATTGTCTCGCCTCCTTTCTTTACCTGCGAAGGACAAAACCGAGAAGAGGGTGAGGGAGGAAGGGGGAGAAGGAGGGAGGGAGGGAGAGGGTGAAGGAGGGGAGTGGGAGAGAGGGAGGAGAAAGGAGGAGGGGAAGGAGGAGAGAAGGGGAGGAACAGGGAGGGAGGGAGAGAAGGAAAGAAGAGGTAAAAGGAAAGAGAGAGAGAGAGAGAGAGAGAGAGAGAGAGAGAGAGAGAGAGGGCTGACTAAGAGAGTGAGAGAGGAGACAATAGCGCATTTTGGAGGAGGCGAAAAGGAACACACGTTGAATGAGGTTTGTCGGCAGAGTTTCCGGTCTCCTGATTAAAGCTAAAAAAAGGTGAGGAAGAAAGGAGAGAAGGAGAGAGAGGGAAGGAGGGAGAAGAAGAGAGAGAGAGAGAGAGAAAGGAGGAATGAGGTTAAATGAGAGGAGGAGAAAAGAGTAGTGAGTAATGGAAGATACTTGAAAAATACGTAAAGGAAAACAGAGAAAAAATATACATAAAGAGAAAGAAAAGAAGAAAAAAAGTAAAAGAAACCAAAGAAAAGAATAAAAAAATAACAAATCAGAAAACATGAAAAAATCTAATCTCGGAAGCCACAACAGGAAGGGGAAAGGAAGAAACGAAGAAAGGAAGGAAGGGAAGAGGAGGAGGAGAAGGAGAACCAGGGGAGAGGGAGGGAGGGGAAGGAGGGGGAATGGAAGAGTTAACTCTAGACTCCCCCGTCGGCTCCTTACAAGGAATTTAGATGAAAAGTAGCCAAGGGAAAATGGCGCCGCCCGTAAATGTTCACCGGGAACGGAAATTATAATAAAAAGGAGGGATTTATATGTAAAGGCCAAAAGGGAAGGAGAGAGAGAGAAAGAGAATAAAAAAAAATCATGCGGTTGGGAATGCATGGGGATTTTTTCTATTTTTATTTTTTTTCGAGATTTATAAGATGATTCGGAAGGGATTTCCAGATAACAGATTTAGGTGTTTGTTATTTTTATTTATGATTTCCTTTATTAAAATATTTATTCATCTATAAGATATTACTTTATCTTTAATATCATCATATTATTTTCGTCATTGTCTTTCTTGTATCATTAGTTTTTGTATTGTATTTGATATTTTTTTTATTATCGGTGTTGTCATTATCTTCATCTCAATATATTTTTTTAATCACTCGGTTTCCTCTCTGTGGCATTGTCTTTACAGGCGAGGGACTCAGAGATATTTCCTTTCCTTTTGAATATCAGGAAAATTTTACACTTTTGTTTTCTGTTTTTGCAATTTAACGGTCTTATGTTTACTTTATTTTTCGACAGACGCATTTCATGGTCATTTCTTTGCGTCAGACTTACTTCAGATTTTATAAAAAAGAGAAAAGAGAACTTGCTATTATTATTATCACCATTATTATTATTGTTGTTGTTATTATTATTATTATTATTATTATTATTATTATTGTTGTTGTTGTTGTTGTTGTTGTTGTTGTTGTTATTATTATTATTATTATTATTATTATTATTATTATTATTATTATTATTATTATTATTATTATTATTATTATTATTATTATTATCATCATCATCATCATCATCATTATGTGTTCTATTTTTATGTGGCCGAAATTAAAGTCCTCCGGTTACAGAAAATCTTTTGCTCCGACCGGCTTCAACAAAGCGAGGTTTCCGAGACTTCAGGAGTTCGCCGAATCTGATGCCTTGGTTGGGTTTCGGTCGCTTGCAGACCACGTGATGGCTGTGTTATCTGATGGTGATGATGGGAATAATGATAGCGGTGGTGATGATGATGATAATATGATTATGAAAGCTCTATTACTAGTACAAATAATACTAATACTGCTGCTACTACTACTACTACTACTACTACTACTACTACTACTACTACTACTACTACTACTGCTACTGCTGCTACTACTACTACTACTACTACTACTACTACTACTACTACTACTACTACTACTACTACTACTACTACTACTACTACTACTACTACTATTATTATTATTATTATTATTACTACTAATGATGATAATAATGATAATGATGCTAATAGTAAGATAATAATGATGCTAATGATGATAATAATGTTCCATATTTGGTATAACTTATATCGGTTCACTTTGTCATGTTTATTTTTTGCTATTTCCTAATTCATCGTCTTTGCCTATTTAATGTTTATTTGATCCTTATTTTCCCCAATCCTTATTTTGTCCCCTTGTCCTATTTTTGTACCACTTCGCCTTATTTTTTTTCTTTTTACCTCTTGGCTAATTGGATTTCCACTTCTCTTGTTCCAGGTATGTTGTTCTGTGTCCCTCCGAGCTGTGCCAAAGCGTTGTTGCGTCTTCAAGTAAGTGACTTTCCTGAGTTTCTCGTCTTGGATTGCTGACACGGCGAGCCTCTTGTTGGGGGAGGGGTGGGGGGGTACGGGGTGGTGAGGGTGGCGGGGGGATTGTGGTATGTGTAGGGGGGGGAGAGGAGTAGGGGGAAGGGAAGGAAGGGGTTGGGGATGAAATGTGAGAGGAGAGAGAGTGGTTGTGTGGGTGAGTGTGAGTCTGAGTGCGTGAGAAAAAGAGAAGGAGAAAGAGAGAAACGAAGAGTGAGAATGTGGGATGATTCCTTTAGCGTTCTGTTAACATAGGTGTCGCTGTGACAGGTGCAAGTGCGTGCGTGTGTTTGCCGATGGTGGATAAGTGAATGACAATGAGTATTTACGCGTGTTTGTTCGTGTGTGTGTCGATGTATGCGGTTGGTTCAGAGAGTCCCCTGTCACTCCGCTAACCCCCTCCCTCCCTCCCTCCCTCCCTCCCTCTCTCCCTCCCTCCCTCCCTCCCTCCCTCCCTCCCTCCCTCTACTCCTGTCGCCCTCCCTCCCTCCCTCCCTCCCTCCCTCCCTCCCTCTACTCCTGTCGCCCTCCCTCCTCAGAACTCCCACCCCCACCCCCTTGGCCCCCCTCCCGACGCCGAGTTGGTTTGTGTCCCCGATAATTACACATAAATAATCACCAACGGACACCGCGGACACCTCTCCAATTAACGAGCAATTGGACTAGTCTCTCGCGATCCCCGGCCGCCTCGTAAACCATTAAGAACGAGTCAGGGCGTCGGTAGTAAAATCGTCCGCTTTCGAGGCTTTGCGGGAGTGGCGGCGGCGGCGATGGTGGTGGCGATGGTGGTGGGGGTGGCGGCGTTGGCGGTGGCGATGGTGGTGGGGGTGGTGGCGATGGCGATGGTGGTGGCGATGGCGATGGTGGTGGGGGTGGTGGCGATGGCGATAGTGGCGGTGGCATCGGCGGTGAGGGGGACGGCGGCGGCACACCAAAGTCTTTGGCAACGGCGGCGGGAAAGGCTCGGGTTGCTGTTCGTCAAGGGCCTGCCGGATCGAGCCTTTTTAAGAGTTTTTTTGTTATGATTTAATTATTTGTAATCGCTATTGTTATATCTTATCATTCATTTATTTACGTTTTATCTTTTTATTTTTTTTATGTTATTTTATTTTTTATTATTATTTGGAAGAAACTCTTTTATTTTTTTACTTTGAGATGTTTATTGACAAAAATTTAATCTCAGAGGAATGAGTTAACTATTATGGGAGATGTTGAAGAGAAAGAATAATAATAATAGTAGTAGCAGGAGAACAAGAAATTATAGTAGTAGGAAGAAAAAAGGGGTTAATGGATTAAAGAAGTGAATGAGTAAAGTTGTAATAGTTGTAACAGAAGTCAGCAAAAGTAGGAAGACGGGTGAATGGATGAATGGATGACTATGAGTAAATGAATGAAGTCAGCAGTAGTAGGAAGACGAGTAAATGAGCGGATGAACGAGTGAATGAATTAGCTAATGATTAAATGAATGAATGAATGAGCGAATAATTGAATGCATGAATGAGTGAGCGAATGAATAAATGAATGAGTGAATGAATAAACGAATGAGTGAATGAATTAATGAATCAATTAGCGAATTAATGAATGAATGAGCGAATAAATGAATGAATGAGCGATGAATGAATGAATAAACGAATGACTGAGCGAATAAAAAAACGAATGAATGAGCGAATGAATGAATGAATGAATAAACGAATGAATGAGCGAATAAATGAATGAATGAATAAACAAATGAATGAGCGAATAAATGAATGAATGAATGAGCGAATGAACGAGTAAATGAGTGAACGAACGAAGGGCCAGATCTTCTTCGTCCCGATGACCCGGCCGGAGGGGAGGGTCGCCCGATCTCTCGGACACAATAATCATCCCGAGCTTAGCGGAGGTCTGGCCCCGAGATTTGCCACCGCCGCCGCCGCTGCTCCTGCTCCTCCTCCTCCTCTTCGTCTTCGTCTTGCTCCTCTTCGTCTTGGTCCTCCTCCTCCTCTTCGTCTTCGTCTTGCTCTTACTCCTCCTACTCCTCTTCGTCTTTCTCCTACTCCTCTTCGTCTTCGTCTTGCTCCTACTCCTCTTCGTTTTCGTCTTGCTCCTCCTCCTCCTCTTCGTCATCGTCTTGCTCCTACTCCTTTTCGTCTTGTTCCTACTCTTCCTCGTCTTGCTCCTACTCCTTCTGTTCGCCTTGCTCCTACTCCCTTCTCTTGTGCTGCCTCGCCGAAGCTCTCCTCCTCCTCCCCCCCCTCCTCGTCTTCGTCTTCGTCTTCGTCTTACTCCTCCTCCTTCTCTTGTGCTGCACCTCGCCGTGCCCTCCCTCTCCTCCTACCTTCCTCCTTTGTCTTGCTCCGTAGCTTCCTTCTCTTGTGCCGTCTCGCCGAAGCTCTCCTCCTACTCCTCCTCTTCTTCTTCGTCTTGCTCCTACTCCTTCTCTTGTGCTGCCTCGCCGACGCTCTCCTCCTTCTCCTCCTCGTCTTGCTCCTTTTTCTTCTCCTGTGCTTTGTTTTGTTTTACTTGGTTCGCCTCTTTCTCTTGCTATTCCCCCCTTCTTCTTTTTTATCTAGGTCTTAGCCTTGCTGTTTCTTTTCTTCTTCTTTTGTTTCGTTGTCTTTTTCCTCCTCTTGTACTTCGATCTTCTTTTCTTCCTCCTCTCCCTTCTGTTCATCCTCTTCCTTCTCCTTCTTCTTCTTCCTCTCCTCCTTCTCCTTCTCCTCCTCTTGTACTTCGACCTCCTCCTCCTCCTTCCCCCCTTCCTCCTCCTCTTGTATTTCGACCTCCTCCTCCTCCTCCTCCTCCTCCTCTTGTACTTCGTCCTCCTCCTCCTCCTCCTCTTTGCGCGATAATGGAACTGTCTTGGCGTTTTCTTCGTTTTGTCCTTCGCGCTTGTCTCCCTTTTTTCCTCGTAAGGATGGATGGGGTTGTCCGGTGTGCCTGTTTTGATTTAGGTCTATTGGGAGTGTTTGATTTATTCATGTATTTATTATTATTTATTTTCTCTTGTAATTTAAATTTATTAGTGGATATTGCTTCGGCCTCTATTTGCATTTAAACGTGAGCGTACATACACAGACGAGAAAACACGCGCACGCACACGCACACACACACACACACACACACACACACACACACACACACACACACACACACACACACACACATATATATATATATATATATATATATATATATATATATATATATATATATATATATATATATATATATATGTAAAGGAAAACGCAAAATCCAGTCGTGTCCTCGCTCCCCTCCCTCGGCCGGCCTTCCATTGCTCTCTCTCTCACTCTCTCTCACACTTTCTGCGTCCCTCGCTGTCTCGCTCCATTTTTACCTTTCATCTACTCCCATCGGAATGCCTCGAACACATGGTTTCTCTGCAGCTCCACTTTTCTCCCCCTTTCGCGTCTGATAAAACCCTCCCTTGTGTTTTGTTCCCGGTTTGTTATTGTTCTTGTTATTGTTCTTATTTTGTTTTATTTTCCCTTTTTTTTTAGGGTGGGGGAAGATTTTTTTGGTCTTTTTTTGTGTGGTCTCTTTCGCGTAGTCAATCGCTGCACCTGCGCTGCTGTTGTTGTTTTCTTTCTTAATTGTCTTGTATCTCCATGTTGACATCGCATCACCTGCATTGTCTTGTCTCTCGGCTGTGGGAGGTTGTTGCAACGTGTTGACTGTTTTGCATGCTCTATTGTTTTCACGTCTTGTAACTCTTCCTTTTTTCTTCTTCTTCTTCTTTTAGTTTTGTTTTGCTTTCTCTCTTTCTCTTCCCCTCTTTCTTCTCTTCTCCATTTCTCTCTCCCCCCCCCAGGCGAGGGTCACAATGTCTGTTACTATTTAGTGTTTTGTTTTCAGTTTTCGGGATAGTCTTCTTGGCCCGGACTCGCTCGGGCTGGAGGGTCAAGGGGTGTGTTTTTTTTCTCGTGTTTTTCGTAAGATTTTGTTTTATGTGTTTTTATGAGGGTTGACTTCTGAGGTTCATGAATTTGCCGACTTATAAATATATATATATATATATATATATATATATATATATATATATATATATATATATATATATATATATAAATATATATATAATATATATATAAATATATATATATATATATATATATATGTATGTATATATATATATTGTATATATATATATATACAAATATATATATTTATATATATATATATATATATATATATACAAATGTATATATATATATATATATTATAAAAAATATATATATATATATATATATATATATATATATATATATATATATATATATATATATATATATATATATATATATATATATATTGGTAGGTAGGTCGATAGATAGATCGATAGACAGATATAGATATAATGATATATAGAGAGATATAGAGAGCTATAGATAGATAAACACACACACACGTATTTTTATCTTCGGGCGGAGCGACAATTGAATCTGTTTGGCTCGGCATGTGTATAAAAGATGCAGTCAACTTATTAATATTCATACGCGACGCAATCCCGAATTGATCGACTGAGTCTCCTGCTCTCGGTCTTGACAAATTATCTGCGGTGGAATTTTTCCCTTTTTCTTTTTGTGTCTTTTTTTTTTAACTCTCTCTCTCTCTTTCTGGTTTATCTTTTTCTTTTTCTTGTGTTTCGTATTTTCTTGGGTTATCGTGTGATTATTATTTTTTTCGTCTATTTATTTTTTCCTAAGTTCGTAATCAGGCGATAATTATATTTATTCTTATATATATCTATATATCTATCTGTCTGTCTATCTCTCTATATATAGAGAGATAAAGTGAGAGAGAGAGGTGAGAGAGATAGAGTGAGAGAGAGAAAGAGAGAGAGAGAGAGAGAGAGAGATTTGTCGAAGTAGGTGTAAATACCTTAATTATCTTAATTTTTACTTGTTACAACTTTATTCGTCATTATTTTGCCTTCCATATCTTTACGTCTTTGAAAAAAAATGCAAACTGTATTAGTGTTCATTCGTCTTCATTTGAAAGAGAAAGAACTAAAAAAAAAGAAAATACAGAGAGAAAGAAAATAGAAGCAGAAAGGAGAGAGAATTACGTCAAGATAAATCTAATCGGCGAATTAGGGGAAAAAAAGACGGAGAAGCGGAGGAGAGAAGGGAGAAACATAGAAAGAGAGAGATAAAGAGGAAGAAAGGGGTAATGGGCTCAAAGACGACGTGGTTAGAACGGCATTCACAGACAGGCAGATAGATAGAGACACACAGACAGACAGATTAACAAAAGGAAACACAGACAGACAGGTAGAGAGAAACACACAGACATATAGACAGACACAGAAAAGGACGTGAAGGAAAAAAAAAAAGCGAAGGGGAGGAAGGCACACCAACCCCCCCCCCTCTCCCCCCCTCCTTCGCCGCCCATAACTCTCACCTAATATCCTTCAGCGACTTCCGGCGCGTATCGGAATGGCGGCGCGAGTACGGGCGGAGGCGGGTCCTTCGGCCGGATTTTTGTCGTTAGTCGTATATAATTTGCATATTCTGTTGTTCATTTTCATTTCATTAGGGCGACGCCGCGGGTTTCTTCCCGCTCCGGCCGCTTGCGGGAGGTGGGGGTGTGTGTGCGTGCGCAAGGTCTATATAAGTACTATATATAGATCCTTGTGCGTGTGTGCGTTTGTGTGCGTTATTGTTATGACAGTGAGAAAGTCAATTATGGTTATTATAATATTATTGTTCATTATGAATAATTAGGGATGATGATTTTTTTCTATTGACTACTGTTATTGTGATTATTAATTAATGTAATGATAATTAAACGATTTTTATAGATCAACAAATATGTACATCGATACAGTCTCGAATCCTTCAATGGAAAGCGTCGCGTAGGCTCGGCGGCCCCTCGCTCCCTCAGGATCAGCGGGAATCCTCGAAAAATGTCCCCCTGGGCCCGCGGCGGAGTGGCCCGCCGCCTCCACGCCGAACACGCCACAGTGGCAATATCCATCAGCGCCTGGAATAATTACTCTCCTCCTCCTCCTTCCCTCCCTCCCTCCCTCCTGCTTCTTCTTCTTCCTCCTGCTCCCTTCCTGCTGCTGCTCCTCCTCCTCCTCTCCCTGCTGCTCCTCCTCCTCCTCCTCGTTCTGCTCCTCCTCCCTCCTCCTCCTCCTCCTCCTCCTCCTCCATTTGTCACTCCTCCTTTTATTTCATGCTCTTTGTCGATTTGATTCTTTTAATTTCTCTTTTTCTTTCTCCCTCTTCCTCTTCATCCATTTATCCATACCTCCCTCTCGTATTTTCTCCCTTTCTCCCTTACTCGCCTTATCTCCCTGCTCCTCGCAACTCTCCCTCCGTCGCTCCCTCCTTCCTTCTTCCATCCTTCTCCCTCCCACCCTTCTTCCCCCCCCCTCCCTCTCCACCCTCCTTCCTTCCTTCTCCCTCTCTCCCTTCTCCCATCCTTCTCCCTCCCTCCCTTCTTCCCCCACTCCACCCTCGTTCCTTCCTTCCCCCTCCCTCCATCCTTCTCCCTCCTTCCCCCCCTCTCCTCCCCCCTCATCCCGCAAGCAGCTGTCAACACCAGACCAACGCCAGGGAGCGGAGTCGGGGCCGTAAACATAACAGCGCTGGGCGTCGGGAGATCCGCCCCATGACGCCGATGGAACGCAACTGCTGGAATTATAGACAATTATGAATGATTAGACGGCCGTGATTAAATGCGACAGCCTTTTAAGTCTTCATGGAAGCGTGCTCTCACGTGGGGTAGAGGGAGGGGGAGGAGAGGGTGTGTGGGTAGGGAGGGACGGGGAGAGGAGGGGAGAGGTAAGAGGGTAGGAGGAATGGGGGAGAGGGAGAGAGGGGATAGGGTAGGGGGTAGGGAGGAACGGAGGGTGGGGGAGAGGCTATAGTGTAGGGAGAAAAGGGAGAAATGGGAGAGGGGAGGGGGTAGGGAGGGAAGGGAGAGAGGGGACGGGGTAGGGAGAAAAGGGGGAGAGGGTAGAGGGCAGGGAGGGAAGAGGGAGAGAGGAGTTGGAGTAGGGAGAGTAGAGGGGAGAAGATAAAAAAGTAGGGAGGGGTAGGGAGAGGCCAGGAGGGAGCATCTGTCTTTTAACCGAGCTTAATTTTGTTTTTATTAGTAATTATGCCCCGTGGTAATGATGGTGATGATGGTGTCACGGTGAATAATGGATAGTCGTGTGAACAAAAATTGAGAGAGAGAGAGGGGGGGGAGAGAGGGAGGAGAGAGAGAGAGGGGGGAGAGGAGGAGGGAGAGGGAGAGGAGGGAGGGAGAGGGAGAGGAGGAGAGGAGGAAGAGGGAGAGGAGGGAGAGGAGGGAGGGGAGGAGAGGAGGGAGAGGGAGAGGAGGGAGAGGAGGGAAAGGGAGAGAAGGGAGAAGAGGGAGAGGAGGGAAAGGTAGAGGAGGGAAAGGGAGAGGAGGGAAAGGGAGAGAAGGGAGAGGGGGAGGAGGAGGGAGGAGGGAGGGGGAGGGAGAGGGAGGAGAGGGAGAGGAGGGAGAGGAGAGGAGGGAGGGAGAGGGGAGGAGAGGGAGAGGAGAGGGAGGGAGGAGAGGAGGAGAGGAGGGAGAGGGAAGGAGGGAGAGGGAGAGAGAGAGAGGAGGGAGAGGAGGGAGAGGAGAGAGGAGGGAGAGGAAGGAGGGATAGGGAGAGGGAGAGGGAGAGAGAGAGAGAGAGAGAGAGAGAGAGAGAGAGAGAGAGAGAGAGAGAGAGAGTGTGAGAGAGAGAGAGAGAGAGAGAGAGAAGAAAGACATGAGATAGACAAAAAGAGGGGAAAACAAGAAAAGAGAAAAGGGGGAGAGGCAGATATACCGACATAGAGAGATTAATATTAGGAACAGAGATAAGAAAACAAAGAAAGAAAGAGGAAAAAAGAAGTGAGCATCTTTAAAAATTGTCAGTAGCTTTAGGGTTATTTTGGGAACAAGCATCAGAGCGTACGTCCTCGGGCCTAGGGGGGAGGGGAAGGGGGGGAGGGAGAGAGAGAGAGAAAGAGAGAGAGAGAGAGAGAGAGAGAGAGAGAGAGAGAGAGAGAGAGAGAGAGAGAGGGAGAGAGAGAGAGAGAGAGAGAGAGAGAGAGAGAGAGAGAGAGAGAGATAGATAGAGAGAGAGATAGAGAGAGAGAGAGGGGCATAGAGAGAAAGGGATAAAGAGAGGAAGAGCGGCGTATCCCCCCTTGCGATAGACTCCCCGCGCTGTGTTAAAGCTGGAGCATGGCGGTGTTAAGGGTGAGGGGGTAGGGTGAGGGGAGGGGGAAGGGGGCAGGGGTGGGGAGGGGGGGTGAGGGAATGTTCCGCGACGACGCACGACGGAGCGCGGGTCGTGGCGGCGGAGGTCGTGCGCTGGCAAGTTCAATCCAGTGTCAATTTACTTGCTGCTCTTGATGCCGCGGCTACGAACACATCTTCTTCCTCCCTGCTCTCTCTCTCTCTCTCTTTCTCTTTCTCTTTCTCTTTCTCTTTCTCTTTCTCTTTCTCTTTCTCTCTCTCTCTCTCTCTCTCTCTCTCTCTCTCTCTCTCTCTCTCTCTCTCTCTCTCTCTCTCTCTCTCTCTCTCTCTCTCTCTCTCTCTCTCTCTCTCTCTCTCTCTCTCGCTCTCTCTCGTCCTCCCTTATTTTTCCATTCTCCTTTCTACATCTCTCTCTCATTCTCCCTCTTTCTCCTTTCTATCTCTCATCCTCCCTCCCCTTACTTCTTTTCTCTGGCTTTTAAACGAGCCATAGAGACTACACGCCCATCCCTCCCCCCTTAAGCCCACTTTAACCCCCACTCCCATCCCCACTTTGCCATCAACCCACCCTTGCTTTACCCCCACGCCCCACCCCCACTTTGTCATCAACCCCCCCCACTGCTGCCCCACCCCCAATTTACCCTCGCCACACACACTGCCCCCACCCCCAATTTACCCCCCACCCTTGCTTTACCCCCACTTCCCCCCCAAAAAAAGTCTTCTAAAGTCATGCGTGAAAACCTATAAAACGATCTGATGAGACAGCAGATCAGCGGTAGGCCTCGGGGGAAGGTCGGTCTGGGATGATGGTCGTTCTGAGCAGGAGGAGGGGAAGGAGGGGAAGGAGGGGGGGTTGAATAGGAGGGGTCATCTTAGGGGAAGGAGGGAGGGGAAGGAGAGGTGATGGAGGGGAAGGAGGGGGGAGGGAGGGAAAGGAGGGGGGTTGAATAGCAAGGGTCATCTTAGGGGAAGGAGGGTGTGGGGTGAATAGCAAGGGTCATCTTAGGGGAAGGAGAGAAGAAGAGAGAGGGGAGTAACAAAGGTCATAAGGGGAAAGAGGGAAGGAGAGGGAGGTAGGGGAAGGAGGAAGGACAGAATAGAGGGAAGCGTGGGGATGTGAGCATTACAGGTCGCACTAAGGCGTAAAAAGGAGGACATGGGGAGGTAGGGGAGGTTGGGGAGAGTGGGGTTAGATGGAAAAGAAGCGATGTGGGGTTTGTGTTGTATTTTTTACGAAGAGTCTCTCGCGGTAGAGAAGGAGGGGAATCGTGGCAGCTTTTAGGGACAGGTGGGGGAGGCAGAAGGGAAGGAGGGGGAAGGGGCGAGGGGATGGTAAGTAAGGTGGGGGTAAGGGAGTTAAAGCAAGGGGGAGAAGAGGAGGGATGGAGGATGGGAAGGACGGTTGGGATGGGAGTTAGGGTAGGGGAGAGGAGGGGTTAAGGCAAGAGGGAAGGGGAGAGGAGGGGTTAAGGCAGGGTGGTAAGGGAGGAGGGGTTAAGGCAGGGGGTAAGGGAGAGGAGGGGGTAAGGCAAGGGGGAAGGGGAGAGGCAGGGGCTAAGGCAAGCAGGGGGAGGGAAGAGGAAGAGGAGGGCGGTGGAAGTGCGTGGGCGCAAGAAATCTACCTTGTCACGTCACGGCTGTAGGGTCTGCACGTGATCCCGAAGGCGTAGGAGGGCCTAGGCGGGTTTCGCGCTCTCGCCACTCCTCGTGCGTGTGAGA
>NC_091550.1:47694245-47696745 GCF_042767895.1 Penaeus vannamei
CTCTCTTGGTTTACGGAGGCGGGAGGGAGGGAAGGGGAAGGGAGGAAGTGAGGTTGAGGTGAGGAATGGAAGGGAAGGGAAGGGAAGGGAAGGAAGAGAAGAAGAAGAAGAGAAAGAGAAGAAGAGAAGAAGAAGAAGAAGAAGAAGAAGAAGAGAAAGAGAAGAGAAAGGGAAGGAAGGAAGGAAGGGGAAGGGAAGGAAGGGAAGGGAAGGGAAGGGAAGGAAGGGAGGCGAGGGGAGGGGAGGGGGAAGAGAATGAAAGGGAAGGAAGGGAGGGAGGGAGGGAGGGAGGGAAAGAGAGAAGAGAAAGAGAGAGAGAAAGGGAAAGGGGGATGAATTCACGTAGAGGGAGGGGGGGGAGGGGATTAGTCACGTGGTTCGATTTAGAAAGTGGAGGGGGAGGGAGGGAGGGAGTAACATTTTTCGTAACATTAGCTCGCCCGTGTGACAAAAGCACTTGGGGGTTTCCACGTCACGGCAAGTTGCTGTTACAACATTTGCATTGTTGGGCGGCGTGTTTGGCTAAGCGCTGTCCTCCCCCTCCTCCCCCTCCTCCCCCTCCTCCTCTCCCTCCTTTCTCCCCCCGTTCTTCTTTTTCTCTTCTTTGCTTTCTGCTTTTCTCGTTTGGTTCTTTCCTTTTTAAAAAGAAGTTCGTTTAGTCCCTTTTGTCTCTCTTTTTTTTCCTTTTGTTCTCTGCTGTCTGTGTTGGTTGATGTCATTCGTTCTTCTTTTTCTTTCTCTTTCTTCTTCTCTTCTCCCTCCTTTCTTCCTCCCTACTCCTCACTCTTTACTTCCAACCTCCGCTTTTCCTCTTTCTCTCCTCCTATCCCGCCATTCCATCCCATCCTCTGCTTTATCTGCTCTTTATCCTCATCGTTCCTTCTTACCCTCTTTCCTTTTTCTTTTCCTTTTTTTTCTTTTCTTTTTCCTCATCTCCCCTTCTTTCCCCCTTTTCATCCGTGGGCGTGAGAGGAGCACAAGGCAGAGATAAGAGCGCTGACCCCCCACCGATCACGCCTCCGATTAATCCGAAATAGTGGGCGGTGCTTGCTAAGGGCGTGGGGAGAGGGAGGGGAGGAGAGGAAGAGGGGAAGGGGGAGGAAGAAGAGGAGGAGGTGGAAGGAGAAGGGGAAGGGGAAGGAGAAGGGAAAGGGGAAGGAAGGAGAGGAGGAGGGGAAGGAGAAAGGGAAGGGAGAAAAGGGGGAAGGAATGGAAGTGGAGGGGAAGGGAGAAGATAGGAAGAGGGGAAAGGGAAGTGGAAGGGAGAGGGGGTGAAGGGAAGGGGTAAGAGGAAGGGAGAGGGAAGGAAAGGAAAGGAAAAGGAAGAGAAGAAGAGGAAGAAAAACAGACATGGAGAAGAAAAATATGTAAAGGAGGTTATTAGAATGATAACAAAGATAAAGACATTAGCCTCAGTAATATTCAAGATCGTGAAATGGCTATAATGATGATGATAACTGATAAGGTTAAGAAGGAGCAATTCGCAAGAAAAAGAAATAGAAAGAGAGAAGGAATAAGAAGAAGAAAAAAAAAAGAAAACCAAAAGAGAAATCGGATTTTAAGATTAGATGAGGCTGAGAGTGGAGAGGGGGGAGGGGGAGGGTAGAAGAGCATGACAGGAGGAGGGGGAGAAGGAGAGGGAAGGGGTAGGGGGGAGGAGTTGGACCTGATCTTTAGTTAGGTACACATGAATTAATCCAGGTTGGAAAGACGGGTTCAGATAATCAATACAGGCGAGAGGAAAGCATGTTTTAGCGAAACAGCTGAGAGGGGGGGAAGGGGGGAGGGAGGGGGAGGGAGGGAGGAACATGAGTGAGGGAGGGAGTATGGAGAGGGGAGGGAGGAGGGGAGGGGAAGGAGAGAGAGGAAGATGGGATGGGAGAAAGAAGGATGTGGGGAGAGAGAAGAGAGGATGGGAGAGGGGGAGAGGGCATGTGGGGAGAGAGAAAGAGAGGATGGGGGGAGAGAGACAGACAGACAGACAAACAAACAAACAAACAGAATACGAACAAGAGAGAACGAGAATACGAATGACAGAGAATAAGAACATGAGATGAGGGATGGAAGGGAAGAGGAAGGGGAGGCTGGATAAGGGTCAGGCGTGGGTTATGAGGGCTATGTTAAGTATACTTCTTATCTTGCATCTTTGATATACTCTTGTTGTTATATGATCCTTGCGGACTATAAAAGAGGGAGAGGAAGAGAGGGGGAGAATTGAAGAAGAGGAAGGAAAGGTAAGAGAAGAGGGGATGAGAGAGGAATAGGTGTGAGGAGGAGAAAAAGAAGATGAGGAGGAGTATAAGAAAAGAAAGGGGACAAGAAGGAAAGAAACTGATAGAAGAGGAACATGAAGATTTTAAAAAGTTTCGCCGAAGGAAGAGATAAAAGATATAAACAAGAAGAGGAGAAGGAAGAAGGAGAGAAAAGAAAATGAGAAGGGAAAGGGGCGAAAAAAGAGTGCGTGGCGGAGTAGAGAAGAGGTCACCTACCTGCTCTCTCA
>NC_091550.1:47701745-47704245 GCF_042767895.1 Penaeus vannamei
GCACAGTCCATCACCTTTTTTTTCTTCTTTTTTTCTTCCATTTTTCTTTTTCTTTTTGCTCAATCTGTGTCTCCCTCGCATCCGGTGCCGCCCCGTCGTGCGGATGCCGGGTATAGTTTATCATTGTGCTATTATCATCATCATCACAAATGCTGCTGTTATTGATATGCGTTGCAGTGATTATAACATTATTCGGTTATTGTTGTGGTTGTTGTTATTGTCATTATTGTTGGTATTATGATTTATTATTGTTATTCTTATTATGATTTATTATTGTTATTGTTCTTCTTCTTCTTCTTATTATTATTATTATTGTTCGTATTATTAATGTTCTTGTTATTGTTATTATTATTATTATCATTATTATTATTATTGTTATTATTATTGTTTTATTATTATTTTTGTTATTATTATTATCATCATTATAATTATTATTACTATTATTATTATCATTACTATTGTTATTTCGCTGTTGTTGCAATCGTTATTTTATCGTTGTTATTATCGTTATTGCTATTTTCGTTATCAGTGGTATGGCCATTATCAAAACTTTAGCGATGCCCCGCGAGCACGCACGCACGTACGCCTGCTCGTTCAAATGCGAAGGGCCGGGTGTTCGTTCCAGCGTGGCCGGGAAATGATGAATATTCACGAAACGCGGAATAATTGACGTGTTTTGAGTTGTCCACGGCACCCCCACCCCCACCCCCTCCCCCCTCTCTCGCCCACCACCACCACCTTTCAATTTTGTATTTCGGAAGACTGATAGGTAGAGGAAGGTGGTGAGGGAGAGGGAGAGGGAGGAAGGTGGTGAGGGAGAGGGAGAGGAAGGAAGGTGGTGAGGGAGAGGGAGGAAGATGGTGAGGTAGAGGGAGAGGAAGGAAGGTGGTGAGGGAGAGGGAGCAAGGTGGTGAGGAAGAGGGAGAGGGAGAGGGAGGAAGGTGGTGAGGGAGAGAGAGAGGGAGGAAGATGGTGAGGGAGAGGGAGAGGGAGGAAGATGGTGAGGGAGAGAGAGAGGGAGGAAGGTGGTGAGGGAGAGGGAGAGGGAGAGTGAGGAAGATGGTGAGGGAGAGGGAGAGGGAGGAATAGCCCATGGAGATGGGGAAAGATGGAGAGGAAGAGACAAACAGACTGATAGACAGACACAGAGGCAGGTAGACAGATACAGAACAGGGCGACAAGCGATATTCCTGGGATATGTCACGTGTTCCTCATTTTCTCCCTATCACTCTGTGTCACCCCCCCCCCCACTCCACTAAACATTCATACCCTCGACATGCCCTCTATCTCACCCCACTGTGGATCCTTAATCCCCCTCTTTTTCAATGTACCCCATCACCCCACACCCACTATACCTTTTCACCCTCCATTTCACCCCCTTTACCCTTTTCCTGCAATACCCCACCACCTCCCACCTCGACTATAAACGCTAACCTACCTCACTATACCCCCACCCATCACCTCCACCCCCTCTCCCTATTATACGCCCATCATCCCCCTCCCTCCCCCCCTTACCCCCACCCCGCCCATAAGGTCAGCACTCCAGCACGGCGCTTTAAAGGTCACCGACTGCCTCGTCATGCCATGATAATTCCCGCCGAATTTCGACAAATTACTGGAGGATGGAGAGGGGAAATGAGGGGGAGGGGTGAGGGTGTGAATGAGGAAGAGAAATGAGAAGGGGGGTTAGGGAGGATGGGGTGATGGTTATGAAAAAGAGGAAAATGAGGAGGGGATGGGAAGGGAAAATGAAGGGCGGAGCGAATTAGGGGGATGGGGGTGATGATTATGAAAGAGGGGAAAATGAAGGGGGAGGGAAATGAGGGAGGAGGGGTGTAAGATGAGGGGAATGATTAAGGGAAGGGGAAAATAAGGGGAAAGAGAAAATTGGGAGTAAGGGGGGATATGTGAAGGGAATTGAGTGAAGTGGGAAATGAAAAATCTGAGGAAATTGGAATGAATGAGAAATACAGAGAATGCGATAAGCAATGATTTAGAGAAGAGAGAAGAAGGATAGATCAATCAAAGAGCTGGAGAGAGAGAGAGAGAGAGGGAGAGAGAGAGAGAGAGAGAGAGAGAGAGAGAGAGAGAGAGAGAGAGAGAGAGAGAGAGAGAGAGAGAGAGAGAGAGAGAGAGGAGACAGAGAGAGAGAGAGAGAGAGAGAGAGAGAGAGAGAGAGAGAGAGAGAGAGAGAGAGAAAGAGAAGAAAGAGGGCAGAGACTGAAAAAGAAGAAAGAAAAGAGAGAGACAAAGACAAATAGAACGAGAAAGAAAGAAAGAAAGGGAGAGAGAGAGGGAGATTATGAAAATATTTAGCCCAGGGACCTTGAGTATGCGTCCCCGAACATCCGGGCGGGACGCGCGTCAGAGGCAGCCCGGGGCCCCGCGTGCGACGACGATCTCCCTCTCAAGGAGACTTTTCAAGATGATCGACGTCTCACCGCGGGTTGTGAGGGCGCGGGTACCTGTGGGCGGCGTGGAGGGGGTGGGGGTGGGCGGG
>NC_091550.1:47706745-47709217 GCF_042767895.1 Penaeus vannamei
TACAGATCAGCTGGCGGATAGTTCTTAGCAGCGGATCCAATCTGTGCGGCAGAGTGGGCCGTCTTTGTAACAGGCCTAACTCGCAGATTACTGGCGGCGGCCGCGGTGGGTGGCGGGGCGAGGTGGGGGTGGGGGGGTGGAAGAAAAGGAGAGGGAGAAACAAGAAGGGCATGGGGAAGGAAGAGGAAGGGAAGGAGGAAGAAGGGGGTGGAGAAATAAAGGATATGGGGAGGAAGGAGGAAGGAAGGGAGAAGGAGGAGAAACAAGGGACATGGGGAGGAAGAGGAGGAAGGAGAGGGAGGAGTGGAGAGCAAAAGGGCTATGGGGGAGGAAGAGGGAGGAAGGAGGAGGGGAGGTGGAGAAATAAAGGACATGGGGAGGAAGAGGAGGAAGGAGAAGGAGGGAGGTGGAGGAAATAAAGCGATATGGGGAGGAAGAGGAGGAGGAAGGAGGAGGAGGAGGAAATAACGGGAGCATGGGGAGGAAGAGGGAGGAAGGAGGGAGGAGGAGGTGGAGAAATAAACGACATGGGGAGGAAGAGGAGGAAGGAGGAGGAGGAGGTGGAAGTGGAGAAATAAAGGACATGGGGAGGAAGAGGAGGAAGGAGGAGGAGGAGGAGGTGGAGATATAAAGGACATGGGAGGAAGGGAGGAGAGGAGAAACAAAGGGCATGGGGAGGAGAGGACGGAGGAGAGAAGATATGGAATGGAGAAAGGGGAAGGGATAGAGGGAAGGAGTGAGAATGAAAGAGGGGAGAGGGAAGTAATAGAGAAAGAGGAGGAGAAGAGGATAAGAAAGAAAGGAGATATGATATGAGAGGAAGGAGAAGGGGATGGGGGGATGAAGAAGAAGAGAAATGGGAGGAGAGTAAGGGAGAGAAGGATGAAAGGGAAAGAAGACGAAGAAAAGGAAAAAAAAGGTGGGGGAAAGTAATATAAGAAATTTTAAGAGAATGGGACGAAATGAAAGGAACAAAAGGTAAACGGAGATTAAGAAGGAAAGTAAAACAAATCAAAGGAGACAGAACAGACACAAAGAAAAGAGAAGTAAAGCCGAAAATAAGGACTAAAGAGGGAAAGCAGAGTCGAGGGGAAGACCAGCGGGTCTGATTGGCTGATCTGTAACGCCAAAGAGGACATGGCAGTCGAGAGGAGATAAGGGGAGAGAAAGGGAGAGAGGGAGAGGGAGAGACAGATAGATAGATACACACAGAGGGAGTGGGAAGAGAAAGAATAAGAGAGAAGGAGAAATGGAGCGAAACTGAGATAAGAGGAACAGAGACCTAGAAACAGAAACAGACATGGGACAAGAGGAGGAAGGAACAAGATTGGAAAGAGGGGATGGAGGAAGGGAAGGGGAGGGAGAGGGAGAGACAGACAGACAGATAGATAGATACACACAGAGGGAGTGGGGAAGAGAAAGAATAAGAGAGAAGGAGAAATAGAGCGAAACTAAGATAAGAGGAACAGAGACCTAGAAACAGAAACAGACATGGGACAAGAGGAGGAGAGGAACAAGATTGGAATGGGGATGGAGGAAGGGGGGGGAAGGGGTAGGGGGGGGGAGAGGGACAATCGTCTTAGTCCGGTGGTCGCTTGATTGGATATTGTCCCGTTGTCCCGGCAAGATGCATTCCCGCTGGTGTTTGGTGGGGACGCGATGTATTGTAGAGGAGTGAGAGGAACAACTTATATCCGCTTTGAGTAGGGGGGTGTGGAGGCGGGTGGGTGGGTGGGCGGGAGAGGAGAGGCACATTGGGTGATGGTGGGTGGGGGATAGAAGAGGATGAACAGGTGGGGGAAGTGGGTTGGGGGGGTCGGAGAGGGGAAAAGAAGGTGTGTTGGAGAGGGGAAGAGGAGAGGGAGGGAGAAGAGAGGTCTGGGAGAGAGGAGTGAAGGGGTTAGAGAGAGAGAAAGAGATAGAGAGAGAGTAGGAGAGAGAGAGAGAGAGAGAGAGAGAGAGAGAGAGAGTGAGAGAGAGAGGGGGGGGCAGTCCATCTCCTTCCCCCCCTCTTAAATACATAGGCAAGGCACGCGCTGCTTCCGTAATCCCAGGCACTTGTGTGTTGCGGCCGGGTATTGTATTTGCGCGTACAGAGGGAATGTATTTAGTCGTATCATCCGGTGCCAATTTATTTTTCCTTTGGGGAGGCGTCTCGCTGGGCGGGAGCAGATAAGACAGGGACACGAGACGAGCGGAGGAGGCATCGCCCGCCGACAGGACGTGGGAATGACATTGTTTTGGCCGCGGTGGCTCGTGCTGCGGCCCTTGTTTTGGGCGGAGGGCACGCGCGGCATCGCCAGGCATTAGTCACCGGCAGCACATCGCGCGGGCCTTGCAGCAGCAGGACAGCGCGCCGTGTTAAATGGTCTCCCGTGGTTCTCGCTCGCGCTGCATTTCCATTCGCGGCGCTCGCCTCGACGTGGTTTGGGCGGCATTCACAGCGCGCAGCCTCTTGGGATCGCGCGTTTC
>NC_091550.1:47714717-47717217 GCF_042767895.1 Penaeus vannamei
ATTTCAGAGGCCGATCACAACATAGCTTTGGTATGCATAGCCCACGAGGGAGGCTGGAAATGGAGTCAGACCTGAATGTACATATTGTTCGTGGGCATGTACATTCTGTACGTGTGTATGTCCAGGCGTGATAGAAAGAGGGAGGAGTTGCAAAAAAAAACGTGCATGCAGACACTCCAGCATGTATGTATTAAGTACTGTGTTTTTATTTGCATTGTCTTTGCTCTGAACATGGCAATACGCACAAGCACAAGCGTTTGCATACACATGTATCATTATGCTTGAATTCACCCTCGTGGAATAACACATTCATGATAACATAACCGTATCCGCCTCGAGCCAGGCTTTGTATGTGTCGAGAAACAGAATGCTGGCATTTTGGCTGTAGAATTTACGGGTGTCTTACTGTTATGTGCTGGGGCACTTAGCCCTCCAGGTCTCTCTCTCTCTCTCTCTCTCTCTCTCTCTCTCTCTCTCTCTCTCTCTCTCTCTCTCTCTCTCTCTCTTTCTCTCTCTTCTTTTTTCTCTCTCTCTCTCTCCTCTCTCTCTCTCTCTCTCTCGCTCCCTTCTCTCTCTCTCTCTCTCTCTCTCTCTCTCTCTCTCTCTCTCTCTCTCTCTCTCTCTCTACGAGATGCTTGCAAGCACTAACCGAACTGGAGACTTGAAATATTTGACCTTTCGAAAGGCCAGCTTCTTGCAGCATTGAGTAGGACGACAGAAATGAGTAGTGCCCCTTAGTTGGAGGAGGAGAGAGAGAGGGAGACAGACAGACAGATATACGCGCACACAAACAGGTACACATAGACATATGAAAATAAAGAAAGAGGGACAGACACAAGAAAAGAGAGAGTGAAAGAAAGGAGGACAGACAGACACGAAGCCAGGGAAAAGGGAAGAGAACCGAAAGAGAAGAAAGGGTTGACATTTTGTGTTTCGCAATTTGGCCCGCGTTGTTTTCGCCCGCTCGGTGGCAAAACTGCCAATTAGTCTTGCTCGGGTACTGCAGGATCGTTTGGCAAGCTCGTAATTATTTATTGCCAGGTAGATAGTCGGGGAGGGGGAGGGGGGAGTGGGGATGGGATGGGCCGATCTCTTTGCCTTGTATTTTTGCCGCGTCAAAAAGAGGAGGTATTGGATCCTGCTTCGAGTCGGGTTCGAATCAGCTGTCTCTTTGTTCATGGCGTTTTAAAAGGGATTTATCGATTTTTTTCATTATATGGATGGGAGAATCGATGTTTGTATGTATTTATGTATGTCTAAGGGTAGGGGATTGAAGAAATGGTGGGAAAAAAGAGCATAAAAATGGTAAAAATACACCAAATCTCCCTCCCCCTTCCCGAGGCAGCAAGCCATCGCCAACAGAACCGGAGAGGAAAAGCCGAAGACAAACTATGCAACAGCCGTGCAAAAACTGGCAATGGCGCACCTAACCATCATTTGTTTGGCGAAACTGTGCAATTGAAGTCTCTCCATATTTTGATGTAAACTGAAGGCCTGGGGACACGCCATTTTGGGCCTTGGTGTCGGATTCGCCAAGGTGGATTTTTGCGCGGCCGGAGGCGAGGGGCACAATTCTGCGACTTAGGGACGGAATAGGCTATTCTTTGTTGTGTATTAGTCAGCGCAGATTCCCCGCGACATTTCTTATCTTGTTCTTCGGGGTAATTGATGCTTTCCCGTCCCGAGACTGATGGGGGGTCGGGTTTATTTTCTCACGCGTAGACACACACACACACGCGCGCGTAGATGCTTTCCGCTGCACATGCAACCGAGCTGGCCGGGAGGGCTTGTAAATAAAGAAATGTGTGCAGAGACGCATGTGTCTTCGCTGCCAATTTCATCTATGTGTCGAGCGCAAACAAATACGCGATACACCCACTTACACTCACACGCATACTACCACGCACACTCAGTCGCACACTCGCCCGCACACTCGCCCACACACACACACACACACACACACACACACACACACACACACACACACACACACACACACACACACACACACACACACACACACACACACACACACACACAGTATTACATACCTGACCCAGTGAGTTTCGTTGCTTTGGTCGTGGGCGGATCAATCTTCTCCCGAAAGCTGCGCCCGAATCCCGAGGGAGTTGGGTGGGGTGGGGGGGTTCGATGTGCGGCGTGGGCGTCCGTGCGGGCGGGCGGGCGTGCATCCGCTCTCCCCCCCGCCCTGACCCACCTCCAGAGGGGAATAATTTCAGGGGCGAAGAAAGGGACTTTTTGCCACACTTACCTGGGACTCGGACGGCGCTGCGGGAGCCCTAGGAGCGGCCGTGGAAGAAGCCCTCGGGAACTCCTTAATTATACCAGGATCGATCTGGTGTAGTGTACCGAGGAGGGCTACTACTACCACCCTCTCCCTCCCCCTCCCCCATCTACGCTCTCCTTTCTTCCCCCTCCCCCTCTCCTTATGTGTCCTATGCCTGTCTCCCCCTTCCTCTCCCCTCTCCCCTCTCCCCCC
>NC_091550.1:47722217-47742217 GCF_042767895.1 Penaeus vannamei
TGGTAGGCCGCTGTTCCTGAGGCTTATGGCGGGGATGAGTATAACGGAAAATTGATGCCGGGGAAAGTTACGAAACTTTTTTTTTCTAACTTTGTGTTTGTAGTTTTATTCCTTGTGTTATGGAAGAAGGAGAAGAGGAGGAGGTTAAGAAGAGAAAGGTGCAAAGGTAGAACAGGTCATATATATATATATATATATATATATATATATATATATATATATATATATATATATATATAAATATGAATATATATATATGTATATATATATACATATAAATATATATATATATACATATGGATATATAAATATATTTAAATATAGATATAAATATATATATATATATATATATATGTATACATACATACATACATACATACATTACATATATATATATATATATATATATATGTATATATATATATATATATATATATATATATATATATATATAAATATATATATATATATATATATATATATATATATATATATATATATATATATATATATATATATATATATGTGTGTGTGTGTGTGTGTGTGTGTGTGTGTGTGTGTGTGTGTGTGTGTATGTGTGTGAGTGTGTGTGCGTGTCTGTGTGTGTGTGTGTTTGTGTGTGTGTTTGTGTGTGTGTGTGTGTTAGAGAGAGAGAGAAAGAGAGACTGGATAAGAGAAGGAAGGCAACCCCCAACTTTTCCTTCCTTCTCCCCCCCACCATCCATTCTGCCCCACCATCCACCCACCCACCCGAATATCCACCCACCCGCCCTCCCCACTCTCCACCCACCAAGTTCTGTCCAAGCACGAGCTTATCGCCGAGACAGTCAATATTCCCTCGATATACATTGTGCTCCAGTCTTACGCATCTTCACAACTTTCTCGAGGACTCTCCTTGTTTCTCGCGCTGGCGATGGGAACTGTTTTTAGAGGGGGGAGGGGGGGGAGGGGGGTTATATTACCAGAGGATTTGGTTTCCGTGATTACACAGGGTGGGTGTTTTGATTTTTTTTGTCTTTCATTCTTTTTCTTTCTTTTCTCTTTCTGTTTTTCTTCTCTCACTTTCTCTCTTCTCTCTCCTCTCTAATCTCTCTTCTCTCTCTCTCTCACTCTCTTCTTCTCTCTCTCACTCTCTTCTCTTTCTCTCTCTCACTCTCACTCTCACTTCTCTTCTCTTCTCTTCTCTTTCTCTCTCTTTCTCTTTCTTTCTCTCTCTTTCTCTCTCTCTCTCTCTCTCTCTCTCTCTTTCTCTCTGTCTTCTTCTTCTCTTCTCTTTCTCTCTCAAATCTCTTCTCTCTCTCAATCTCTCTCTCTCTCTCTCTCTCTCTCTTCTCTCTTCTCTCTCTTTTTCTCCCTCTCTCCCTCTCCCCCTCTCCCCCTCTCTCTTCGTCCCTTCCTCCCTACCCCCCTCCCCTCTCTCCATCTCCCATTCCCTCCCATTCTCTCTCTTTTAACAGATTGTGAGTCCCACTAAGGGTCAAAAGTAAGAAAAAGGTAATATTTCTCTGGTGGTTCGGTAACAGCTGATGATGATCCTGATGTCGCTGTAGAGATTTTTTTTTTTCTATTATTATTTTTATGATTTTTTTTTCTTTATCTTTAGGGGGCGGAGCTTTGACAAGTCTGGTCTTTCGATAATGGCTATTGTGAGGAGAGGATTCGGACTGTCTGGGGTACTTTTCGTTTTTTTTGTGTCTTTTTGTCTTTTTCCAATTAATTTCTCTGTTGTTTTTCTCTGTTTTCACATTTTTTTCTCTATACGGCTGTTTGTGCCGTCGGAATTTTCTTTGGTTTAATTCTTGATTATTACTTTCCTCTTCTTCATTCCTTCTTCCGTTTCTTCCTTCATTTTTATTCTCTCGCCTTTCTTTCTTTTCTTCTCTTTTACTCCTCTTCTCTCATCGTATCCCTTTCCTTCTTCACTTCTTCGCTTCTTTCTTTTCCACCGACGCCATTTTATTATTTTCCTGTTATGAGAAACTTTTGCTCCCGCCGATAATAAATTCATCAGGGTATGTGATGTATTTTTTTCCTTTCTTTTTTCCTTTTCTTTTTTTCTTTTTTTTTCTTTTTTTTCTCTTGCGTCGTAAATCGGAAACCGGAAGTGTGCTTTCTATGACGTCTTTTGCGGGAGACGCGATACATCCGGGTCTCAAGCGGCCTCAGGCTGAATGAAGAGGTCTTCGAGGAGAGAAAGAGAGAGAGAGAGAGAGAAAAAAAAAAAGTCATCTTTGAACAGCACCAGTATCGAAATCAGTCTTCAGGAAATCAGTCTTCAGGAAATAAGTCTTCAGGAAATAAGTCTTCAGGAACACGCTAGCACTTCTTTTCCCTCCTCCCCCTACCCCCTCCCACATCCCCCATCCCCTCATCCCTCATCATCCCTTCCTCCCCCTCCCACGCCCCCCTCCCTCCCACTCTCCTCCTGCTCCTCTCCTCTCTCCCCTCCCCCTCCCCCCCTCCTCCACATCTCCTCCTCCCCCTCCCCTCCTCCCTCTCCTCCCTCCTCCCTCCCTCCTCCTCCTCCACCTCCTCCCACCTCCCTCCTCCCTCCTCCTCCTCCCTCCTCCTCATCCTCCTCCCGCTCCCCCTCCCCTGTCCCCATCCCTCTCCCCTCCCCCCATCAGCTGGGTCCCCGCCGCCCCAGGAGTTTCTCTCATCTCCGTCTGAAAAGGGAGTCGGTGGGGGCGGGATGTTCAAATATCTATCCTCGCCGAGCCCCGTTTTGACTGCCGGTTTTTGATGACGTTGCGTGCGGGTAACTTTCCGTGTTGAATAGGAGTGCGTCGGGTGGGGGGTGGGGTGGGGGGGAGAGTGCGTGAAGGGAGTGTGTGTGTGTGTGTGGCGGGGGGATGGGGTTGAAAGTGTGGGGGCAGGGGGGCCCGGGGGGAAGTGTGTGTGTGGCGGGGGCAGGGGGTTGGGGGGAAGTATGTGTGGTGGGGGAGGTGCGTGAGGGAGTATGTGTATGTCACGAGGAGGGGGGTTGGGGGAGTATGTGTGTGTGTGTGGCGGGGGGAGGGGGTTGGGGGGAGTATGTGTGTGGCGGGGGAGAGGGGTTGGGGAGTATGTGTGTGGTGGAGGGAGGGGGTGCGTGGGGGAGTGTGTGTGTGGCGGGGGAGGGGGCGTTGGGGGAGCGCGTATGTATGTGGTGGGGGTAGGGGGTTAGGGGGAGTATGTGTGTGTGGCAGGGAGGGGGGTTGGGGGAGTAAGTATGTGGCGGGGGTTAGGGTGTTGGGGGAGTATGTATGTGGCAGGGGGGGGAGGGGTTGTATGAATATATGTACTGAACGTCTGCGGTCGAGGAGGAGGGAAAAGGGGGAAAGGTACTTCAAAAGTGCAATTGCAGTGTTCAGCGTCGTCGGGAATAGGAGAGTGCAAAAAGGTTTCTGCGCGGAAACCTTTCCTTTTGCTCACATTTTTTTTCGGAGAGTGAAATGAAGTCTCTACTCAGGCGTCTCTTCCTTTTTTTTTTTTTTTTTTTTTTTTTTATCTTTTTCGTCTTTTCTGTCTGTCTGTTTTCTCTCCAATCTGCTGCCTATGGAAATTCGACGCTCTCTCTCTCTCTCTCTCTCTCTCTCTCTCTCTCTCTCTCTCTCTCTCTCTCTCTCTCTCTCTCTCTCTCTCTCTCTCTCTCTCTCTCTCTCTCTCTCTCACCTTCACCAACATTCCCTCTCCCTCAGCCTCCCTTCCTCCGTTCCTCCCTCACTCATTCTCCTACTCTCTTCCTATTCTTTCTCTCACTTATTCCTTTTCTTACTCTCTCACTCATCCTTCCTTAATCTTTCACTCATACTTTCTCTCTCTCTCTCTCACTCATCCTCCCTTAATCTTTCACTCATACTTCCTCTCTCTCTCTCTCTCACTCATTCTTCCTTACTCTTTCACTCATACTTTCTCTCTCTCTCTCTCACTCGTTCTTTACATCTCCTTTTTACGTAAGGTCTTAGTCTCATTCTCCCTTCCCAACTCTGAATGAACCCCCTTCTTAGCTCTAGTCTTGTTCCTCTTAAACAAAGTCTTTAAGCGCGGAACTTGGCAGTCTTGATCTTCTTATCCGCAGGTTCTGCTGAAGAAGTTACTTACAGGAATTCTGCGCTGTAGCTCTTATTGTCGGAGTTCTTCGGTGGCCCTTTTATTTATTCTCTGTCTGCCTGTCTTCCTTCCTTTCTTTCTCTCTTTCTTTCTCAGTTTCGCGCTTTTCCTCTTTCTATCGCTTTTTCTTTCTGACTTTTCTGTCTCTTTCTCTGCCTCTTTCTCTCTCTCTCTCTCTCTGCCTCTCTCTCTCTCTCTCTCTCTCTCTCTCTCTCTCTCTCTCTCTCTCTCTCTCTCTCTCTCTCTCTCTCTCTCTCTCTCTCTATATATATATATATATATATATATATATATATATATATATATATATATATATATATATATATATATATCCTCTCTCTCCTCTCTCCACTCTCTCCCCATCTCCCCCTCTTTCCCTCTCCTTTTTCTTTTTCTTTTTTGTTTTTCTTTCTTTATCTGGAGTAAGTACCAAACGAGCGGAGACTTGTGTTTTGTGGGTTTACAAGGGTTGTTGGAAATACTCTTCTCTGGGAACTATTTTTCTCTTTCTCTCTCTCCTTATCCCCCCTCCTCCTCCCTCCCATTTGTCTTCCTCCTCCTCCTCCTCCTCCTCCTCCCCCCTCTTCCTTTCATCTTTCCCCTCCCCTCCTTCTCCTCTTCCTCCTTCTCGTCATCTTCGTCGTCGTCCTCTTCCTCTTCCTCCTCTTCCTCCTCTTTAACAATACTCTCCTACATCCATGAGTTGAGGAAGAAAGTAAAGTAAAAGAATTATTACCTCGGAAGGAGTCGGTGTTTATCGAGGATTTCTTCCCAGGAGCGCAAATGGCCGATACATATACATCCCCCCTCTAAAGCCGCGGCCGTGGCGGGCAGCAAATCGTCAAAATTAAGAAAACAAATGAGCGGCTGCGTCCGGATCGTCTCTGAGATGTCTTGTCGTGGCCTCCCGAGGCAGAAGATGTCTCGAGCAGTATTTAAGGGAAGCTCCGATCTCGTCTGCTCATGATAGCTTTAATCTTAGTCTTCCAGGCTCTAGGATTACTTGAAGGACGTGGATTAATCGTACTCGGGCAGCGGGAGGCTTGTTTATTTGTTAGAACTGTACAAGCATCGCTCGTTCTTTCGCGCTGTCTTTGTTTCGCTTTCTTTTATTTTTCTCTCTTCTTTTTCTTTATTGAGGTCTTTGTTTTCCCTTTTCAGTTTATCTATCACTCTATCTGTGTATCTACTTAATGTTTATGTATTTATTTCCCTCTCCTCTTTTTCTTATCCTTCATCCCTTTCCTTCTTCTTCCTCGTCCCCTTCCATCCATCTTCTCCTCCGTCCCTCTCTGTCACCCTCCCTTCCCTCCCTCCCTCCCTGTCTGTCACCCTCCCTTCTCTCCCTCCCTCCCTCTCTGTCACCCTCCCTCCCTCCCCCCCCCTGTCTCTCTCTCTCTCTCTCTTAGTGCTTTTTTATGCGTCTTGTTGAGATGCTGGACACATCTTCCGTTTATGTCGTTGTTAGCGTCAAGGAAACCAAAAATATAAGTGGTTTTATGCTTCATCTGAGGATATCTTGTGTGGACAAACAACCTGTTGAATTATTCATTATTTGGTGTTATTCTCAAACAACGAGGTCGTTTCCGGTGAACTTTTTTCGGGCATATATTGAGGGGGTTTTGAGTGGGCTTAGTATAGATAAGTAGGAAGTCTGTTCGTTTGTTTGTTTGTTTGTTTGTTTGTCCGTGATTGTGGATGTTGTGTCTCGTGTTTGCTGTTTTGTGTTGATTGGCTGTAGTTTTATTCTTAAATTTGACATTTTTTTAAAAGACAGTCATGTCATAGGTCATGTGTCCTGCTCTACCCTACCCCCAACCCTCCCTACTACCGGTTACTCCCCCTTCCCCCCTCCCCTCCCCTCCCCCCTGCCCCATGGCTCAGAGATACGTAACTGATTACTCGGGAAATGAAAACAGATCACCCAAGCAGGAGACTTCCCCCCCTCCCCCTCTCCCCCCCGACCCTTCCATCCCAAGATTTATGTATGCCGTCTTCAGTATATCCTCGTTTCCCCTCTGTCTTCTCTCCTCTCGGCGTCTTCCCCTCTTCCCTCGCCCGTCTCTCTTCCTTCCCGACGTCTCTCGAGCGCGTTCTGGTGGTTTCGTCTTGCTCTTGTTTGCGGGCGCACCTGGATGCAGCCGCGTGTTCTTGTGAATGCATTCGAAGCGTATGCACACACACACACACACACACACACACACACACACACACACACACACACACACACACACACACACACACACACACACACACACACACAGACATACACATACACACATATATGTATGAGTATGTGTGTGTGTGTGTTTGTGTGTGCGAATAGGTAGGTGGATCTGTTGTGTAGGTGTGAGAGAGTGAGAGAGAGAGATTGAAAGAGAAAGAGAGGTTAAGGGAGAGAGATTAAAGAGAAGAGAAAGAGAAAGCAGAAAACTTCCCCAACACCGACGGCCCCGCATGAGCCAGTGCACAGTAGTCACGGAGACTTTAGTGATAATGGGAGCGAGGTTAATGCCTTCGCCCTGGTGCCATCCGCTGCATTTAGTCCTTTTGCTGGTGCCTGAGGTGGTGCTCGAGCTCCCGGATGTTTGTGACGGTGCTTTCAGGGGGTCCTTTTGCAATAAGGGTGATAGGTCCTTCTGGGTGCTTGCGATAGTGCCATCAACGTGCTTGAGATAGTCCGTGTGATTTTAGGGCCCCTTGCCTGGAGAGCTACTTCGGGGTACTATCAGAGTACCTGATAGAGGTTTCAGGGGTCTGTCTATTTTTAGAGCTCCTGGGATAGAGCTTTCAGGGACTTTGCTTCCTTCAGAGTGCCTGCGATAGAGCTTTCAGGGGCCTATTTATTTTCAGAGCGCCTGGGATAGAGCTTTCAGGGAGTTATTTACCTTCAGAACGCCTGCGATTTAGCTTCAAAAGACCCATGTGCCTTCGGAATACCTGCGATTGTGCCTTCAGAAACTACGTCGCCAGGGTCCTTAGCCATTACTGGAGACGGAGGCCCTTCCTCACGCCCTTCTGCTCCTCCACAAACCGGATACAGGAAAGTGGGTTGAAGGAGGGGCGGAGGGAGGGATTTTTCGCACTGCAGTTGGTTCAAAACTTTTGTACAAATGTAATTTTCTCATTGAAACTTTATATATACTGTGGGAAGAAAAAGGGGTTGCAAAGCGAACGAGGAAACAAAGGCGGAGGAAATACTGGAGGAGGAAGAACAGAGAAAAAATGAGGAAAGCAACTGCGTTTAAGTGGCATCAAAATAATTATGATAGAAAATAATAAACGCGGAGAATGGAGATAAAAAGAGTACACAAGGAAAAGGGAGAAAGTGAGAAAAACGAGGAATCGGAAGAGAGGGAGAGGAACTATGAATCGTTAAGAGGAAAGACAACAAGAACGAAGTAAGAACCGGAGGAGCAATGGGCGAGGAGAGGAGAAAATTGGACGATGAATAATGAAATAATAATGAAAAATAAAATGAAATAGAAATGGATAAGAAAAGGATAAAAAGGATACGGTTCGCGAGAGGTAAATATTGAAGCTAGATGAAGCAAAAGGGGTTAAAAACAGAGAGGATAGCGTAGTTAGCAGGTAATGCAAGTAAATTCAAACGGGGGGACGGCAGAAGACTGGAAATAACCGCGCAGATAATGTAAGTAAAAGCACACAAAGGGAGTTTTATCTCCGGCCGCCATTAAAGCTCTGACAAATGTGTTAATGAATAGTAAATATTGGGCTCCGACACCTGGGCTTGGGGTAGCACGTAGGGACCTTCCGGCGGGGAACACAGAGGGACGCAGCCAGGGGGGTAGGTAGGTGGGGGTAGGTAGGGGGAGTGGGGACGTTGCGCTGGTGTCGCAGTTATCTCGCTCTGCATGTGTTCGTGGTATCGGTATCTGGTGTCTCTGGGTATCGGGCTTGCCTGGCGCTGAATACTCTCGTGGTATCTTTCTGGTATCGGACGGTGCTTCACACTGAGGAACTTCAATGGTATCACTCTTACCTCTTACCTCATGTTGACTTATTTTCCTGGTATCGCTTTTGCCTCGGTTAAGTGTCTTCCAGATACCGCTCCTACCTCTCAAGCATTTTTTTTCCAGTATGTAGTCGTGGGCTGCGCTGTCTTGCTTAGGCTTGGCAACTTGGAATATTTCTCAACCCTTAATTGATTATGTTTATTTGTTTATTTATTCGTTTTATTAGTTAGGAAACATTTACTCTTACTTAAAGGAACCCAGATTTTTGGTATTAGAAATAGCATTTTCATTGTTATAATTCAGTCACCGTTACAACGTTCTCCTGACAGAGAAGTGATTGTTCTTGTCAGCAAGGGGCTTGCAGCAACGCGCGTGTCAGCAGTGCGAGTATATAAAAAAAGGTCGCAGGCTAAAGTTGTCAGCCCAAACACCCGAACTGTGTCAGCTCGGCCTCTGATGTAATTAATCGAGAAGGAAATCACACCGATAAACAGGCTGTACTTATTCTGGCGAACAAATACCCGAGCGCGATTACCAGACGGGACTGCACAGCGGCCGTGATTGCCTGCAGCGCCCGCATCACGGAGGTAGAATACGTACAGACAAACAGACAAATAGACACGCAGATACACAGGCACACAGACAAATACATGTACACGCATAGGCGCTTACCATCCTTACACACACACACACACACACACACACACACACACACACACCACACACACACACACACACACACACACACACACACACACACACACACACACACACACACACACACACACACACACACACACACACACACACACACACACACACACACACACACACACACACACACACAGGCACACAAAATTCTGCCGGCGATAAATACATCTTATACTGGATAATACGAATGGAATCCACGCTTTATGGAGAGCGGTAGCCTCAAACTTACGGCACAGTTACGGCACAAATTCAATCTCTTTACGGTACCGAGGGCGGAGGAAAGAGAAAGGAAACCGCGAGAGGAAACAAAGAAAAGAAAGAAAGAAAGAAAGAAAAAGAAAACGAAAGCATATGCTAGTTGACTGATAACGATTTTTTTTTTCTCTCTCGGTCGACCCCCCTGCCGGATTACGCTGGCACTGGCACTGGTAATGGATGTACTCCATCTACCTTACCTTCGGCCTTCTTCGCCTCCCCTCTCCATTCTTTAGGCCTTCTTTTCTTCCCTTCTTTCTCTCCCTTTTCCCCTCCCCTCCCTTCTTATCTTCTTTTCTTCCCTTCTTTCTCTCCCTTTTCCCCTCCCCTCCCTTCTTATCTTCTTTCCTTCTTGTTTTCTCTCCCTCCCTCTATTCTTCGTTCCTTGCCTTTCTCTTTCCCTCCCTTCTCTCCCTCCTTTCTTCTCTCTCTCTCTCTCTCTCTTTCTCCCTTCTTCTCTTCCTCCCTCCCTCCTCCATCATGGCTCAGTCACCTCCGATGCCAGCTTCGGAGGAAATGCATTTCGCAAGTGTAGCCGTGTGTATACTCAGCGCCCTGCCCTTTCTCCCTCTCACCTACACAAATACACTTGCAAGCTTGACAAAAGTCCCTTAAAAAGTATTGTATGTTGGTGTTAGCGGGTTATAACATTTTGTTTGTTGACGGGCAGGTTCTTTGTCTTTGTTATTTTGTTTGTTTCTCCTTATTTTGAGTTAACAAGTCGTCCACCCGTGTTTGCCCTCCCGTTTCCCTACACGCAAGGAGCAAACTGATCGCTGTTCATTCCCGTGTTTGTCACCGTCGCGCCCTTGTTGACCCCAGGAAGCACCCTCCTCAGGATCTCCCTCCCGCCCTCTCTCCATTCCCTTTACGTTCTCCTTCCCTCCCTCTCCGTCCTTTCGTTCGTCTTTCCTACCTCTCTCCACTCTCTCTGGTCTTCCGTCATCTGTGCTTGTATCTCATTCTCCCTACTTCCGTATTTCCTTCCGTCTCTCCTTCCCTCCCTTTTTCCCTCTCGTCTCTCCTCCCCTTTCACCTTCCCAACTTCCGTCTCTCCCTCCTTCCCTCATCTCCTTCTCGCGTCTCCTTTCCTTCCTCACTTCCTTCCCTTTTCCCTTGTCTCTCAAACCCAGTGTCCCCGTCGACTTGTTCCGCCTTTGAACCTCTCCCGTTCGCTCCTGCATCCGTTTGAAATCGCTCTTTATGTTACGAAAGCAGAAGTATTTGTTGTTTCGGGGGCGTAGGGGGGAGGGGGAGGGGGAGAAGGGGAGAAGCGAAGAGCCCCGGGAATTGGGGATTAATTAATAGGGTTCCGGTACGAAATCGGTGTTTTTCGGTCTTTTTATTACGAGGATAGCTGTTGGGTCAGCGTGTAATGAAAACGGGTGTGCACGTCCGTAGATTTGTGTGCTTATTGTGCGATTTTCAGAAGCGGTTGCGACGATTGCGATATTAGTCGGGATGACGAGATTGTTGAAAATTAATATATATATATATTATGAACAGTGTATTGATGATGACCATGGCAGTTTATAGTAAGTACGACACTTCATTAAAATATTTATATGCGTATTATTACATATTATTCTGTTTGGTCTTTTAATTTTCCCACGTTGACAGGGGGGTCATTCGTAGATAATACCACCATAATGAACACACTTGCAACATGACTGCACGTAACAGCCCGGGAACGAGAGAACAAGATGCAAGATCGGCGAGAGAAGAAGTTGCGCGCGCGCCCTCGCGGAATCCGGTCCACGGTCGGCACGGTAGCGACGTTTACGAAGACGAAGTGCCGCGGGAATCCACATAACATTTGCAGCGAATGGCGGCCCTCGTGTTTCGCGGAGTCCATAATCGTGCGGAACGCCCTCGTACGGGGTAATGTAGCATTGCTCTCGGCCCTCTCGCCAGGCCCGAGTCGGGGGCGCGCGCGCGCGGGGCTCAGGGGGACACGCGCGGGGGACGGCGCGCCGGGCCCTTTATCGCCCCTTTTTATTGTTATTATTCACAGCCAAGCATAGAAATAGTGACGTGGAATTGCCTGGTCACAGCGAGACGCACTCGGTGTGAAGAATTATGCTCGATAGAATCATCGTGTCCACCAATCTTTCTGGCCGCTCGCCTCCGCCGCCGTCTCCTCCTCCTGCTCGCACTTTTTTTTTTTCTTAGCTTATTCTGTGATTTAGTTTTCTCTCTCTCTCTCCCTCTCTTTCTCCTTCTCCTTCTCCTTCTCCTTCTCCCTTTCCCTCCCTCCCTCCTTCCCTCCGTCCCCCTATATCTTTATTCTTTCCTTTAGGGGCGTCTTCACCTTTTGTCAATACCTCAAATATATACGGCTCCTCCTCTTCCTCGTCGTCGTCGTCCTCCTCCTCCTCCTTCTCTTTCTCTTTCTCTCGTCCCTCGTCCTCCTCCTCCTCCTCCTCTTCCCCGTCCTCCTCCTTGCTTCATATCGCTCACACTTTCTTTCTCCCTCCCCCTCCCACCTTTCCTTCCCCCTCCTCCCCTCTCCCCCCCCCCTCCTCTCCCCCATGCACTTCACACCCCTCCCTTTGCCTCTCCCTCCCTTCCATTTCCTCCTCCTTCCGAGGCTGTGTCTCCCCTCCTCAGCCCATTACGGCTTTTGACACTGATATATCATTTAAGATTATATTTACGTTTCTAGCATTCCGTTAGCCTCTCGACTGGGGGCCCCTTTTTCTTTTTTTTCTTTTTTTTTCTTTCTTTCTTTAACCTTCTTTATCATGTATGTAAATGGCTGGATAACTGCGAGTCCTGTTGGTGACGTCTGCGTTGAAAAATGGTGGTGGAGGGAAGGCTCCGAATTCTGTATTTTTGTTGGGGGATGGGGAGGGGAGGGGGGTTATTGGGGTAGGAGGAGGGAGGAAGAGGGGTTGGGGGGGGGTTTGGAGGGAGGGGTATAGAGGGAGAGTGAGAGAGAGGAGGAGGGGTTGGAGGGGAAGACTTTTAAAGGGAGGAGGAGGAGGGGGTGGTGACTGGCTCTCTGGGGGAGGAGGGGAGGAGGGGAAGAGGTGTAGAGGTGTAGGGAGGAAGGGGGGGAAGTAGGAGGGAGGAGTATTAGGGAGTATGGGCAAGAGAGAGGCTATAGAGGGGGAGAGGAGTAGGAGGGCTAGGGGAGGGGGTTATCGGATGGAGGAGAAGGGGGAAGCTGTTGGGGGAGGAGGGGGAAGGGGAAGCTCTTGAGGGAGGGGGCTTCAAGAGAGGGGGAGGGGGTTGTTTTGCAGCTTGTTGGTGTCCCGGTAAAAGGAAAGGAAGGGATAAAATGGATGAATGGCAAGAGGAAGGGGAGGGAGGAGAAGGGGAGAGGAAGAAGAAAACAGTCTATGTTTTACGCATGAAAAATATGTAGATTAAAAACAGATTATTCAACGAAGGGCCATAGGAGATAAACACATAAAGTGCGTGTTTGTATGAGAGAGAGAGAGAGAGAGAGAGAGAGAGAGAGAGAGAGAGAGAGAGAGAGAGAGAGAGAGAGAGAGAGAGAGAGAGAGAGAGAGAGAGAGAGAGAGAGAGAAAAGCAAGAGAAAAAGAAATTGCAGAAAAATATACCAAGTCAAAAGGAGCCGGAACATGACGAGGCGTGTTGCTGGCCTAGTTTCATTTCAGTCTAGGTTTTTATTTCTAGGTTATTTTTTTGATTAGCTTTGCAATGTTTATTTTTAATTGGAATTGCAATGTTTTAGCTGATGCACATGCATTTTATATATATATATATATATATATATATATATATATATATATATATATATATATATATATATATATATATATATGTATGTGTGTGTGTGTGTGTGTGTGTGTGTGTATGTATACATGTGTGTGTAATTTTTGTTGTGTATTTGGGTTTGTTTACCTTCGTCATCTGCATAGCCTCCCCCATCGGCCACAGCCAGTGTTGCCAATGGAACATTTCGTTGATACACTTGGCTCTGTAGACGTTGATGAATCTACGTTTTGCGGGGGGTGTATATGTGTGTAATTGGATTTCCATCGTCTTGCCATTACTTACGCATGCTAATTTTTCTTTCTTTTATTTCCAGGTATGTTGTCCAGGCTGTGTCAACACCCAGAGCTCCAGCGCTGGTAATTATGATTAGGTTATATGCCTAGCGTGTGTGTGTGTGTGTGTGTGTGTGTGTGTGTTTTATAATGTGGCTGTGTGTGTGTGTGTGTGTGTGTGTGTGTGTGTGTGTGTGTGTGTGTGTGTGTGTGTGTGTGAGTGTGTGTGAGTGTGTCTGTCTGTCTGTCTGTCTGTCTGTCTGTCTGTCTGTCTGTCTGTCGTTTTTATAATATGGCTGTGTTTATATTTGTCTAAGAGAGAGAGAGAGAGAGAGAGAGAGAGAGAGAGAGAGAGCGAGAGAGAGAGAGAGAGAGAGAGAGAGAGAGAGAGAGAGAGAGAGAGAGAGACGATCGAGCAATGGAGACAGAATGAGGCGAGCGCATGAGTAAACGCCCATCTGAACGAATAGGTGAGTGAGCGACTCATTTCGCCGGCCTAAGGGCATTTCGGAGTCGGCTGATGGGCATAACAGTCCGAGAGTGGGTCTTGTGATCCGATTTTCATTGTTTGATGAGTATACACGTATATGTCATACCGGCGCTTAATCTAATCCGGACCGCTTGCCAAACAGCGCGGGCGACTGCGAATCCGGCGAAAGAAATATACATCGACAATAAAACACGGGTTTCGCGGTGATTGAAACAAACGCAGCGGCGCAATTAGCAATTTAAAAACTGCGTGGACACTCACAGCGCCGAATATGTAATCGAATATAACGGCGGTTGTGTGACAGGCGCCCTTTCGCTCGCTCTGTCTCTCGCTGTATCTTTCTGTCTGTCTGTTTGTCTCTCTGTGTGTGTGTCTCTTTCTCTCTGGTTCTGTCTGGTTGTCTTTATCTTTCACTTTTCTCTTTTTAATAGTACTTTTCTCTCTCTCTCTCTCTCTCTCTCTCTCTCTCTCTCTCTCTCTCTCTCTCTCTCTCTCTCTCTCTCTCTCTCTCTCTCTCTCTCTCTCTCTCTCTCTCTCTCTGACACACCCGATGATTCTCTCGGTCGGTGAATTCCCCGACCGCCCAGAATTTTCGGCGAGCGACACCTCGGCCCCGAACAGCAGAATCAGCAGCAGCGGAAGCAGGCAGAAGCGGCAGCAGGTGCGTCTGAATCGGCCGTGGCAGAGGTTCGATTAATCAGGCCATATCGACCCGGGAGAATCATGCTTGGCAGGTCGTCGCCGCCGTGGTGGGTGCGGGGGCGCGGGCGCGTGGCGGCGTCGCTGAAGGTGGCTTCCGGAGGCGGTTCAAGGGGCGCGGGCGGGGCGTGCTGGGGGCGGCGACGAAGGGACAGATGTATTGGGTGTGCACGCAGAAGCACACACGCACGCGAACACGTATAACGCACGTACACAAAAAAGAAAGTATTTATTTAGTTATTTGTTTATGTTTAAATATTTATATTCAGGTTGTGTATATGTGTATATATATATATATATATATATATATATATATATATATATATATATATATATATATATATATATAATATATATATATATATATATATATATATATATATCTGGGTGTTTGTGTGTGTGTGTGTGTGTGTGTGTGTGTGTGTGTGTGTGTGTGTGTGTGTGTGTGTGTGTGTGTGTGTGTGTGTGTGTGTGTGTGTAACGTCCATATATGTGTGCGCCGACGTGTAGTACACGTCTGTAAATGTATAATCTCGACCGTCAGATTCTATAAAGACATTCTCCCTTTGAAAAATCCTTTGCAACGCTATCTTATTCCGTCTTCATCCTAGAATATCCGCTCTGCCTCTTCTTCCTTATCCTCCTCTTTTCTTCACCTTTCTCTATCCCCCATTTCGTCCAGCTCGACCGGAGTAAACACCCACGTTTATCCGCGCGACATAGCCTGTGTCTCTCGTCCATTGCGTCAGATAGTTCCTTTTCGCGTAAAGTATCGGGAGAGCTCCCTCCCTCTCCCTTCCTCCCTCCTCTCTCTCTCTCTCTCTCTCTCCTCTCTCTCTCTCTCTCTCTCTCTCTCTCTCTCTCTCTCTCTCTCTCTCTCTCTCTCTCTCTCTCTCTCTCTCTCTCTCTCTCTCTCCCCCTCCCTCCCTCCCTCCCTCCCTCCCTCCCTCCCTCCCTCCCTCTCCTCCCTCCCTCTCTCTCTCTCTCTCTCTCTCTCTCTCTCTCTCTCTCTCTCTCTCTCTCTCTCTCTCTCTCTCTCTCTCTCTCTCTCTCTCTCTCTCTCTCTCTCTCTCTCTCTCTCCCCCTCAACTTTTTCAGATCCCGATAGATCGACCTAACGTCATCCCTTTCTCCTTAACTACCTTTATATCTTCTCATATTTACTCTTCCATCCCTTCTTCCCCCATACCTCCTTTGACTTTAGATCCCCCTCTCCCCCCTTCCTCCTCCTCCTCCCCCTCCCCTCCCCTCCCCGTAGGTACCAACAGGGAAACCCAAAGGAATAACAGCATAATAGCGGTAATGGTCAATCATGTCACGATAATGGATCACAAGACGGGTCCGGCTTAAGTCATGGGAAACTAGGCCTATTCATATGCAGCTGGATGCCGGGTAGGCCTAGTTTTGGTCAAGTGGATTTCGGGGGAGGGAGAAGGGTTCGAGAAATCGCCGTCGGATCGTTTGAGCTCTGGTTCGAATATTAGTTTTTGTATTTATTTTATTTTATTTTGTTATTATTTTTTATAATATTGATTATTTTATTATTTTGTTATTATTTTTTATATTTTTTTATTTTATTTTATTTTGTTATGATCTTTTTTTTTTGGGGGGGGGTTCTATGATTATTTCCCGCTTTGAATTATGTGCTTTTATTCGTACAGTCACTCTTATTCGCACTCCACACTCCTACGTATATTTACTTATATATTTATTATTATTTTTTTTTTATAAAGAAGACACATGTTGAAGCAAACTGCGCGCGGTTAAATGCAGATGAATAATTCCAGATTTATCAAAGCATGACGACAGTACTACACGCCATCTACGTTTATGAGTGCAGTTTCACCGCCAATGCCCCGACATAATCCTATTTCTGAAGCACTGATGGTTTTCCCCGTTTTCTGTTGGCCGTTAAGCCTCCGAGCTCGGCTAGGACTCGTTTAAAATTAATTTAAGCGGCGGTGCGTACTTGTGCCCCTGTATATGTACTGCCGGGGAGTAAGGGAGAGGGAGAGAGGGAGATGGGAAAGAGGAAGGGGATTGGGAGAGGGAACAGGGAAGGGGAAGGGGATTAGGGAAAGGAAAATGAAGGGGATAGAGAGAGGGATTGGGAAAAGGGAAAGGGAAGGGGAAAGGGAAAGGGAAGGGGAAGGGGGAGAGATAGGGATAGGAAAAGGGATGAAAAGGAAGTGAGAGAGGACCAGGGCAAAAGAGAGAGAGAGGAAGTAAGAGAGAGGGAGAGGCAGGCAGGCACGCTTCCTATATGGGATCATTGATTTGTTATTCATTTCTGTGATGGAGGGGAATTGTTGCATTTGTTTGGCGGCGCGTGCGAGAGCCGGTCGTTCCGCACGTAGCTTGTCGACGGGATTGGATGGATGTTCCCTCTGCAGCACATTTCCTTCTTGTTGATCCAGCGAATTAGTAAGAATTAAGCAGCGGCGGAGTTCGTGTGTGTGTGTGTGCGTGTGTGTGTGTGTGTGTGTGTGTGTGTGTGTGTGTGCGTCTGTGTGTGTGTGTATGTGTATGTGCGTGTGTGTGTGTGTGTGTGTGTGTGTGTGTGCGTGTTTGTGTGTGTGTGTGTGTGTGTGTGTGTGTTTGTGTGTGTGGGTGTGTGTGTGTATGTGTGTGCGTGCGTGCGTGCGTGTGTGTGTGTGTGTGTGTGTGCGTGTGTGTGTGTGTGTGTGTGTGTGTGTGTGTGTGTGCGTCTGTGTGTGTGTGTATGTGTATGTGCGTGTGTGTGTTTTCTCGGGTTCAAGACGCTGCGAGGGGAACGGCGGGGCGTCCCCCTCCCCTCCCCCCAAAGGAATATGAATGTTTACCCTCGGATGTCGAGCAGGTTCGTCAATAGGTGGAGTAGAGGGACGAGAAGGGAGGGGGAGGGGGGTAGCGGGGAAGGGGAAAGGGCGAGGGGGACGACCTCCTCCGAGAGCTGGCGTGAGCACGTGTGCATAATAACAACGTGTGTACGACCTCCGCGAAGTCGTCGCTGGCCGCGTGAAGTCGACAGCGAAGTCCGTGCTCGAACCACAGAAAACGGCGGCGGCCTTCGAGAGCGGCGAGAAACGTTTGGCGACGCGCCCTCTCGCCGGGCGGAGGAGGACTCGCGGGGCCGCTGCTGCTGCGCCGGGGAAGCTCCTCGACCACGTGAGGGTGTGCGAGGCGCTTCTTTTCCCGATCGAGGGACGTGGCCATAGAGAAGAAGATGAGATCGATGCGGAGGGGAGTAGCGGGTGGAAGGGAGAGGGTGGACAAAGAAGAGCGAGAGGGAGAGAGGGAGAGAGAGAGAGAGAGAGAGAGCGCGGGGCTGGTGACACCGAGCCCGGCAGCCGTCGAAGAGCAGGTGAAGCGGACCTTGGTAACTGCTCGTGGTCATCCCCCTTCGGCCCCTGTCGGTTTGGCTGTCGGGGCGGGAGTTCGGGAGGACTCCTCCGTCGCGCGTCGTGTTCCGTCGCAGTTTATAGGAGGAGAAAGCAAGCGTTTGGGGCTCAATGAAAACGCTGGTCAAGTTTGTTTGGTTAGATTCCCTTGAGTGCGCTACTTCGTTGCCTAAAGCATCAAAGCGTTTCTCTCTGCTGTCTCTTTCCCTCTCTCCCTTCTCTTCTCTCTCTTTCTCTTGCTTCCCTTCTCTCCTTATCTCTTTTTTCCTTCCTTTTCTTCTCACCTCTCTAATCTTTCTCTTCCTCTCCTTCTCTCTGCTCCCCCTTTCCTTATCTCCTCCCCTTCTCTCCACTCCCCTCCCTTTCCTCCTCTCCTTCCCCCCTCTTCCTCCTCCATTTCTGTCGCAGCCACAACAACAACAACACGTGTGAGGACGATGATGCAGAGGCCCTTATTCCTGCGATAAAAATGTTGCCGGTGATTTCATATGTCGGGTCGACCTGAGAATGTCGGGAACCCGGGGCAGTTTTATGGGTCTATGCTTCATATCCATGAGGGCGGGCACTTCCTTCGGTCCCTCCCCTCCCCTCCTCTCCCCCTCCCCTTTCCTCTCCCACCTTCCCCTCCCTCCCCTCTTCCCCACCTCCGACCTCTTAATTCTATTTTATACCTCCTTACTTCTTCCTTTCATCCCTCCCGCCCCCCCGTCCTTCCTCCTCTTTTTGTCCTCGTCACGTCCCTCCCCTTCACTCCCTCCTCTGTTCAAGCACGTCGGAGGAGGAGGGGGAGGGGGGAGGGGGGAAGCACCCCGGCAAGCAACTAAGGACCGTACTTTAAAAACATTCGAACGGCGGCGGTCGAACGGAGGCGCGCGCGAGCGACTCGAATCCTTACGAAAAACAAGGCAACGCTACAATAACCGCTACTGTCAAGCGAATCAAAACGTGAAACTGGCGCGAAATTTGATGCTTGTTGACTTCTTCATCTGGGCTATCACTTCAAATATCAATGCAAATATCTTAACGTACAGCTAATATTATATAAAATATTTAATATTTCGATTTCAAAATAATTGTTAAATAATCATACAAACACTGTCCTATTTTACCTATTTTGAAATAAATATTCGCTGAGTGCAGGCTTAACAGTAAAGAAGAAAGCTGTCGAGCGCCGCCATGAAAGACACATTCATGCTGGCGCTCCACCGCCACTCAGGTTCCAATAATATACCGCCAGTTCGGGGCGTCGGAAGGCCAGGCGCTCGGAGCCAGGGTGGTTAAAGCACGAATCTGGTCCACCTCCAGTTGAGCGCCAGGCTGGCGGTAGGGTCTTAAAGTACGGCCTTAGGAAGACGTGCTTTGAGCCAACTCGAGGCGGGAGAAGTCTGATTGCATTATGATGTAAGCAGGCAAAGCATTCTGTCGCGAAGGAAGGCACACCGACTTGAGTCTCGCGGATTGCGAAAGTTGAACAGAAGTCCGTGTTGTTTGATGTGACGCAAATTATGCAGATAATGCAAGTGGCTTCGGAGGTTTATCTATCGGGAGGAGGGGGTTGGGGAAAGTATCGGTGTGTCGTGTAAGAAACATCAAATTCATCATTGCATTCGGGTGATTTTCCTTTGTTTTGTTCTTTTTTTCTTCTGTCGAAGGCGTTAATTAGAAAATAAATATCGAACCGCGTGGAGAGTCTGGCGGGGACGTTGCCGAGACCACCACCACCTCCATCTCCATCTCCACCTCTACCACCACCTCCTCCTCCTCCTTCACTCCACCACCACCACCTCCCCCTTCTCCTCCTCTTCCTCCTCCTCCTCCACCTTTTCCTCCTCCTCCACCACCCCCTCCTCCTCCTCCTCCTCCTCCTCCTCCTCCTCCTCCTCCTCCTCCTCGACGGAACTGCAAGGCGATCGCGAATACAACCAATTAACAGGCGAAAACTTCTTGTTGTTGACCGGCCGAGAGCGCCTGATGTGGACAGATCCTTTGCGCGGTTCCAAGGAGCATTGTGGACTCGCCGCAAATAGAAAGGGGTTATTTTTTAGGTTTTCTTTGTGAGTGTACGTGTCTATTTTCTTGTCTGTGTGTTTGTTTGCGTTTGTCGTAATGGTGGACTCGCCTGAGATAGAAAGGGGGTGTTTGTGCGTTTGTGTGTGTGTGTTTGTTTTGTGTGTGTTTGTAGTGTAATTGTTTTTGTTTGGTTTTCTGTAGACGGTATGGTGAAGGTTTGGAAAACGGTGCTGAAAGTACTGACAGGAACTAGTCTATTTTTTTCCGAAAGTGTAACTAAGTAACGTGGAATTGAAATTATTTCTCTGCGTTATTTTGAATTTTAACGAAGCCGAATGAAGGCCGAAGTGGTAACCGAACTGCTGA
>NC_091550.1:47752217-47771230 GCF_042767895.1 Penaeus vannamei
TCTCCTTTCTTCTCCCCTCTTCCATCCCTCTCTCCCCTCCTCCCCTCTCAATTCCTCTCTCTCCCCTGTCCCGTCTTCCCTCTCTTCCCTCTCAATTCCCCTCTTCCCCCCCTCCTCCTCTCACCCCCCCCCCCAAAGCAAAATGTTAATCACAGTCACCACCTGGCGTAACGATTTCGCTCGGGGGGAGGGGGGGAGGGGGAAGCTTAAACGGAGGAAAATTAATCTCACGGAAAAAAGTAAAAAAAAAAAGAAAGAAAAAGGAGAAGAAAGAAATTAGAAGAAAAAAAGAAAGAAAAGAAAAAAGAAACAAGAAAAAAAAGAAATTGGAAAAAAAGAAAAAGAAAAATTAAGAAGAAGAAAAGAGAAAAAAGAAAGAAATTACGAAGGAAAAAAAGAAGAGAAAAAAAGAGAGAGAAGCAAGGAAGGAAGAAGACTACCACCATGCGTTTCAATGCCGGGAAGGTATGATAATACAGAGCGGCGCATTAGCATATACCAACAGTCTTGTAACCAAAGCTGTGAGGAAACGTTTTAATGTATTCTCTTAGCGCTGAGGTACACATCACTTGCCACATCTCTCACTCGTGGAGAAGGAGGAGGAGGGTCTGGGGGGAGAGGGGAAGGGGAGAGGAAGAGGGGGGAGGAGGGGGAAGGGAGGGGATGAGGGGGAGGGAGGTGGACGATTGTACTGTACTGTATCTTGTGTCTGCCAGGAAGTTCTGCGCGATTTTCTCGTCTAATTTGTTTGGTCGTGTGTGTGTCTTTTTTTCTGTTTTGGTGGCTTCTCTTTCTCTTCTCTCGTTCCTTCTCACATCCTTCTCTTTCCCTCTCTCCCCCTCCCTTTTTTTCCCTCCCCCTTTATCTCCCCCTTTCAACCTTCCATCGTTCATCTCCCTTTTCCTTCCCCTCTCTCTCATCTTCCCATCTTCCTCACCCCTTTTCCCTTCCTGTCCCTCTCTCCTCTCTCTCCTTACCCCTTTTCCCTTCCTCTCCCTCTCTCCTCTCTCTCCTTACCCCTTTTCCCTTCCTCTCCCTCTCTCCTCTCTCTCCTTACCCCTTTTCCCTTCCTCTCCCTCTCTCTCAGCTTCCCATCTTCCTCCCCCCCTTTTCTCTTCCTCTCCTTCTCTCTGCTTATCCCTTTTCCCTTCCTCTCCCTCTCTCTTCTTACCCCTTTTCCCTTCCTCTCCCTCTCTCCTCTCTCTCCTACCCGCGGGAGAGGCGGTGTAACTTGCCTTTGTATTGTACTGAGCAAGTGGCAACTCGAGGGGAACATTTTGTGAAGAATTTTATTTTATTATTTTTCCCAAAGACACATTTTTTACCCCTTTTTTGAAACGCAGAAGAAAAAATGATGGGAATGCATTAATTCGTTTTATTCCTGGTTGTCTTTTTTTGTAATGGAGAAAGAAAATGTGTTGACGCTCCCTTTGCAAAGACAGATGAATGGAGAATACCAAGAAATAAAATAAGATAAAAAGAAGAAAAGGAGGAAGATAAAGATGAAATAGAGGAAACAGAAATCTTGCACAAAAGGAATGTCTCTGGGATTTCTTCAGAAAATGGATGTTAAATAAGTAATGCCGTGTTTGCAAGGGCACAAAAGAAAGTGACTTTTTAATTGACAAGGTGAATGTTTGAAGTGAGTGAGAGAGAGAGAGAGAGAGAGAGAGAGAGAGAGAGAGAGAGAGAGAGAGAGAGAGAGAGAGAGAGAGAGAGAGAGAGAGAGAGAGAGAGAGAGAGAGAGAGAGAGATGGATGAACAGAAAATAGAAATAGACGTAGAGAAAGAAAGAACAAAAGGGGTGAAAGTGGAAGAGAGAGAGAGAGAGAGAGAGAGAGAGAGAGAGAGAATGGATGAACAGAAAATAGAAATAGACTTAGAGAAAGAAAGAACAAAGGGTGAAAGTGGAAGAGAGAGCGAGAGAGAGAGAGAGAGAGAGAGAGAGAGAGAGAGAGAGAGAGAGAGAGAGAGAGAGAGAGAGAGACGAGATGCTTTGTAGACACGATTTAAAGATTTTGAAAAGGGTAGCTTCCGTATAAAGAGAACACCCTTCCCCCCCTCCCCTCTCTCCCTTTCCCCCTTACCCTCGCTCCTTTTCTATCTCTACCCTCTCCCCCCTACCCTTTCCCCCCTTCCATCTCTCCCCTCCGTCCTCTCTCCTCCTTTTCCCTACAGTCTAAAGTCCCGAAAAGTAGTGAATGAAGTGAAAAGCAAATAGATAGAGAGGTGTGAAATGACGAGGAACGACCGGGATAGCGTAGAGGGGAAGAAGGAGGAAGAAGAAAAGAGAAATGAAAGAAGAAAAGGGAGCAATTTTGCTTGAATATAGTTGGAGAAGCGAATAAGGGATAAACGGCTATTGATGTAGAGAGAGTGTAGGCTGAAAGAAAAACAAATAAGAAAGAGGAAGGCTAAGGAGAGAGAGAGAGACAGACAGATAGACAGACAGACAGAGAGTGATAGTGAGAATAAAAGAGAAAGGAAGAGAAAGAGTGAAAGTGAATAGAATAAGAGTAAGAGAAAAAGAAAGAGAAACATAAAGACTGAGAGTGAAGGAGAGAGACAAAGAAAAAGAAAGACTGAAAGAGAGGAAGAAAGAAAGAAAGAGAGAGAGAGAGAGATGGTGAAGTAGAGGCAAGAACACGGATTCGGCGCCGGAATACCTGGCCGGGAGGACACTGGAGACAATGGGACTCCAGGACGGCAAGGACACGCCCCGCAGGAAGAGGAGTAGGAGGAAAGGAGGAAAAATAGATGAGGATGAAGAAGAAGAAGAAGGGAAAGATGGTGATATAGACATAGGAGGAGGAAGAGGGGTAAGAAGTAGGAAAAGGAGAAGAAGAAGAGGTGGTTGCGGTCATGACGATGAAGAAGAAGAAAGAAGTAGAAGAGGAAGAAGAAGAAGAAGGAAAAGGAGAAGGAGACGAAGGAGAGGGAGAAGAAGAAGGAGAAGGAGAGGGAGAGGGAGAAGGAGAAGAGAGAAAGGAGACGAGGAAGAAGAAGAAGACATTATCCTGGAGAATAAGAAAAAGAAGAAACAAGCATGACAAGAAAAGGCGTGACAGGGGGAAAGGCGAGAGGGTTATGTCATAAACTGGGACGAGGGAAGGAAGTGGAAGGAGCGAAAATGAGTTTTTGGGGAAAAATAGTAAAAAATACCAAGAAAATGGAAAGCGCACGTAGGAGAGAGGAGAGAGAAGTAACTAGATATACTTAGATACTACAAGCTTACGGCATACCACGTAGAGGGATTGCTATATATAGATGTGTAAGTTGGTAGGTAGATATAGGACGAAATACGACGAAATGTCCGGAATAAAGCCCTAAAAACGGCAAAGGGGAGAGCGAGTGAGTGAGTACTCTGTGCAGCGCGGGTTACTGTGTTGGCGCAGAACTTTTGGGACGGACTTTTGAGGGGAAAAAGGGGAATAGATTCCGTCTCGGATTTTGAACTCGGAAGGGAAGAGAGAGAGAGAGGAGTTTCTGGAAGATGGGAAGATTTGGGGGAGGGGAGGGGAGAGGGGAAGGGGAAAGGGGTGGCAAGGGAACAGGAAAGAAAAGGAGGAGAGGAGGGGATGGAGAGGAGAGGGGAAGGGGAAAGGGAAGAGGAGGAGGAAAGGGGAGGGTAGGGCAAGGGGAGGGGGAGGTAAAGGGAGGAGAAGGAGAAGAGGATGGGTAAGGCAAAGGGGAGTGGATGAGAGGAAGAGAAGACAAAGGGAGAAGTGGGAAGGATTAAAGAGAGTAGGATTTAGGCGGGAGGAGAATAATGAGAAAAAAAGGGAAAAGAGAGAAAGGAAAGCAAAGGATGAGCTTGCTGAAGGATGTATGATTAAGGAATTGTATAGATTCATTGCAAATTGAATAGTAAATGCAAGTTGATAAAAGTAAAGGATGATTATAAAACGGGCAAGACAAACGAACACATGTATAGATGAAAAATCACATATTCACAAAACATGACGTAAGATAGAGAAGAAAGGGAGAGAAGAATGAAGGAATAAAAGGAAGAGAATGAACATAAAGAATGTGAGAAAGAAATCTGAAGCAAGGGGATGTGTGGGACATGAGATATGATAACAACGACTGAAGGAGAACGAAAAGGAAAGAAAATGAAAAGAAGAAAAATAGTTTATCGCGAGAATAAGAGATAAATAGATAGAGAGAGAGAGAGACAGAGACAGAAAGAGAGAGAGAGAGAGAGAGAGCCAGAGAGGCAGAGAGACCGAAAGAGAGAGAGGGCGAGAGAGAGAGAGAGAGCAAGGATACACCGAGAGTGTAAAGGAGAGTGAGACTTATTAAGGCTCCTCTTGTGCACTAAGGAGGCCTCAGGGGAAGACTTTAAGATGGAGGGGGCTCAGAGGGGGTGGGGTGGGGGGCAAGGGGAGGGGAAGTGGACATAAGGTGAAGGCATAGTAGGGAGGAAGAATTTGATGTAGGGGGAAGGAGAAAGAAGGGAAGGAAAATAGGAGAAGGATAGGAAGGGAGAGAGGAAAAAAAATACTGAAGGAATAGATGTATACATATAGAGTGGTTAGAAAATTGGTGAAGTAGAAGAATGAGAAGAAAAGGGAAAATCGGTAAAATAAAAGTGTAAGAATGAGACAATGCAGGAACCGGGAAATGTGCACCGATCTTATTACAGATACCTTCTAGTCATTCTAATGAACCCCGCGTTACATATACAACTCTCTTTCTTTCTTTCTTTCTCTCTTTCTCTCTCTTTCTCTTTCTCTTTCTCTCTCTCTCTCTCTCTCTCTCTCTCTCTCTCTCTCTCTCTCTCTCTCTCTCTCTTTCTCCTCCCTGTCTCTGTTTCTCCCACCTTCACACTTTCCTTTTCTCTCTTTCCCTTTTATTTCTTCCACCCCCACCCTTGTCTCTCTTTCTCACAGTCTCACACTCCGCGTTTCCTTATCTGTCCTTCTCTCCTCTTCTCCCCACCTCTCCTTCCTTCCCCCTTCCATTCCCCCACTCCCCACCTCTCCTCCTTCTCTCCCTTTCCTCCCCCTCTCCCCCCACCCCTCCTCCACCTCTCTCCCCACACTCTCTCCTTCCTTCCCCCTTTCCATCCACCCACACTCCCCCACCTCCCTTCCATCTCTCCCTTTCCTCCCCACCTCTCCTTCCTTCCCCTTCCATCCCCACACTCCCTCACCTCTCCTCCTTCTCTCCCTCTCCTCCCCCACCTCTCCTCTCCTTCTCTCCTCTCCTCCCTCCACCTCTCCTCCTTCTTTCTCTCCCTCTCCTCCCCCACCTCTCCCCTTCCTTCTCTCCCTCTCCCCTCCCCCACCTCTCCTCCCTTTTCTCCCCTTCTTTCTCCCCACCTCTCCTCCACTTTATTTACCCACCTCTCCTCTCCCTTCTCTCCCTCTCACTCCTCCTTCTCTCCTTATCACATCCCCCACTTCTCCTCCACCTCTTCCCCACCTCTCTCCTTCCTTCCCCTTTTCCATCCTCCCACACACCCTCACCTCCCCTCCTTCTCTCCCTTTTCTGTCCCCTCCCACACCTCTTCCCTCTTCCCCCTCTCCCCTTCCTTCCCCTTTCCATCTCCTTAATTCCCACTCCCACTCTCCTCCTTCTCTCCCTTCCACCTCCCCACCTGCATCCCCCAACTTCACCCCCACCTCTCCTTCCTTCCCCCTTCCATTCCCCACTCCCTCACCTCTCCTCCCCCACCTCTCCTCCTTCTCTCCCTTTCCTCCCCCACCTCTCCTCCTTCTCTCACTTTCCTCCCCCACCTCTCCTCCACCTCTTCCCCACCTCTCCTCCCCCACCTCTCCTCCACCTGTCTCAACCTCACCCTATCTAATTTGATCGGGATCGTTAGCATTGGCCCATCAATCATAGCATTATCACACGACCTCGAGGACAAGGCGTTCCACCGTGGAGGACGATGTGGTCGAATGCAGCGCTTGGGGGGGGGGGGGCACGCGGGAGGTAGGGGAAGGGGCTTTTGGTCGGGTTTGGTCAGTATCGATTGGAGTTTTTGTTGTTGTTGTTATTGTTATGAGGATGATAGTGGTTGTTGTTGTTGTTATTATTATTATTATTATATTTACTATTATTGTGTTGTTATTATTATTATTGTTATTATTATTATTATTATTATTATTATTATCATTATTATCATTATTATCATTATTATCACGTTTATTACGGATTCGATTGGATTTTCGTCCGGGTGGATCAATCCGGCATTGGAAATCATAAGAGAGTGACACGGGAGAGTGGCGTGGATAAATCTAGCACGGGGTGGATATTACCCATCATTATGGGTTTTATGGCGGCCCAACTAGCTCGCTCGTTCTCTGGCCTCGTCGGTGCGTCTCCCTGCTTGCTTGCTTGCTTGGCTTCTTGCTTGTTTGCTTGCTGTAATTCGCTCGCTCGCTTGTGATATTCGAGAAAGGGAGGTTTGCCCTTGTGGGAGATTCTGGTGGGGCTTGCTTGGGGTTGCTTGCTTGTGAGATTTACTGCCGCCGTGGGTTGGGGTTGGGGTCTGTAGGTTTGGGGGAGTTTGGGGTCTGGGTTACTTGCGTGGGTTAATGGGTTGGGGTCTTGGGGTTGTTTGCGTGGGTTGGGGTCTTGGGGGGTGTTTGCGTGGGTTGGGATTTGCGTGGGTTGGTGTTGGGGCTTTGGGTAGGTGTGGTGGGTTTGGGGTTGGGGTCTTTGGGTAGGTGTGGTGGGTTGGGGTTGGGGTCTTTGGGTAGGTGTGGTGGGTTGGGGTTGGGGTCTTTGGGTAGGTGTGGTGGGTTGGGGTTGGGGTCTTTGGTGTGAGGTAGGTTGGGGTTGGGGTCTTTGGGTAGGTGTGGTGGGTTGGGGTTGGGGCTTTGGGTAGGTGTGGTGGGTTGGGGTTGGGGCTTTGGGTAGGTGTGGTGGGTTGGGGTTGGGGCTTTGGGTAGGTGTGGTGGGTTGGGGTTGGGGTCTTTGAGTAGGTGTGGTGGGTTGGTTGTGTAGGTGGAGGGATTAGGGTAATTGCGGTCTTTGTTTGACTTTGTTTTATGTTACGTTGAAGGTTTCTTTATTGCGCTATAATCACTTGACGTGACTCCGTTTTTTTTTGTTTAAAGTGTATAGGGGGGGGGGTAGTTGAAGAGGAAGGAGGAGGGGAAGACTCGAGATCTCCCCCATTCACTTCTATTTTCATTTCCCTGCACATACACACCAGTGCGCCCACGCCCGCCCACACTTCCACCACCCCACTGCCTTCACAATCACCAAAACCCTCCCTTTCATCCCTACATTTTTCCTTCACCCCTTGCTCCAATACCGCCCTCTCTCACACCCCCTCCCTCCTTCCTACCCCTTCTCACCCCCTCCACCCCCCTCCACATCCCACGCTCCCTCTCCCCTTCCTCCTCCATACCCCTCTGCCTCACCACCCTCCCACCTGCCTCCCACCCCACGCCCCGTCTCACGCCCCCTTCCACCCCCTCCCCCCACGCCCCCCCTCACCTACCCTTAAGGCCCTCGCCATTAACGACAAGGAACATGCAAAGTATCCACCATAGCATGCAAGTTATACCTAACTCTACATTGCAGGGTGTCCCGGGGGCGATATATTTCGGCGACGTAAGCCAGTGTGGGGTTGGAGGGGTGGGGGGGGAGGGGGTAGTGGGGTTTGGGGAGAGGGGGTAGAGGGAGGGTGGGGAGAAAGGTAGGGGGTAGTGGGGTTTTGGGGGCGAGGGGGTAGGGGGTAGTGGGAAGTAGAGGGAGGGTGAGTGGGTAGGGAGTAGTGGGGTAGAGGGAGGATAGTGGAGAGAAGGGATAGTGAGGAAAGGGGGAGGAGGGGGTAGAGGGGTTGGAGGAGGAGAAGGGAGTAGAGGGTAGAAGAGCTAAGAAAGAGTAGGAGGAAGTAAGGGGTTGGAGGGGAGACGGAATAAAGAGGTCGGGGAACGGGGAGGGGGGGACGGGGTAGTGGGGTTAGGGCAAGGTATAGGGATTAGGGGGTAGGATATGGGGGAGGGGGGAAGGGGGGTATCAGCGTGGTCTGATTAATGCGCGCGAGCTCCCCGTAGCCTCGCGTACGATCCCTCACCCTCACTCGCTCGCCATTATTTTAAAACTAATAACCGTCATATATCAGAAAGTATCGCAACATTTTTTCCCCCAAAAAAGAAGAAAAAATAAAGGAAAAAAAAAAGCTATCGAGATGCATTTGATGTCCCGGTTCGCTTGGCGCCGCGCTCTCGTCTGCGTTCGGAAGCGGGGTGGGTCGGATCCCTTTCGGAAAATAAGGGAGTAAAGGGAGGGGAGGGACGGGTAAAGAGGGGGAGAAGGGAGGAGTAAAGGGAGGGTAGGGGTAAAGGACGGGTAAAGGAAGGGCAGGGGAAGGAGGAGGAGTAAAGGAGAGAATTAAAGGGAGGGGTAAAGGGAGGGGAGAAGGGAGGAAGTAAAGAGGAGAGGGAGAGGAGGGTAAAAGGGGAGTAAGGGGTAGGGGAGGAAAAAAGAAGGAATGGGTTAAGAGTGGATGAGAGTGGGATAAGGGAAGAAGAGAATGGGTAAGGGAGGAGTAAAGGGATGGAGAAATGGGAAAGGGAGGAAGAAGGGAGGAGGAGGAATGAGAAAGGGGAGGGGAAGAAGTAAAGATGGAGGAGTAAAGAGAAAGGGAGGTAAGAGTGGGGAAAGGGGAGGGCAGGGAGAGTAAGGGGAGGACAGGGAGGGGCAATGGGGTGAGGGAGGGTTAAGGGGGGACGAGGGAGACTAACAATGCAGTGTTGTCCTGCGTTCGGTGCTAAGGTAAATGAGTCGCATCTTAATTACGATCTGGTAACAGCGATCGGGGGGAGGAGGGCGATACGGTCCATTGTCCCTCAATCGTTAACGAGATTCACGACCTTCTCGCCGTAGAAAAATGCTACCGTAATGGCCCGGAGCGTTGCCATCTGCGTTATGGGGCAAATTCTGCGATTAGAATTATCCCACGATGACGCTTGGGGCGGGCCTAATTGGGCGCGAAGGATATTGAGTTCCATTCCCGCGCTCCCCCGTTGATGGTGGCGATGGCGGTGATGATGGGAGTTCTCGGACGTCGATGCCCGCCTGACACTCCGAGAGAGAGGGAGAGGGAATGGGAGAGAGAGGGATGAGAGGGATGGAGAGAGATAGAGGGAGGGAGAGGGAGGAAGAGGGAGATAGGGAGGGAGAGGGAGAGAGATAGAGGGAGGGAGGGAGAGACATAGACGGAGACGGAGACAGACAATAGACCTAGACAGAGACGGACGGACAGATAGAGAAACAAATAGCCTAAGACAGAGACGGATAGATAGACAGAGACAGAGAACTTGACAGAAAGGGACAGAAAGACAGAGACACAGACAGACAGTCAGCCTGAACGAGTGGGCCCGACAGACGCGCTTTAGCCAGCTCCCGCGTCGTCTGTCGGAGGAAGAACGCGGCGGTTCCTTGTTACTCTCGGCGTATCGGCTTCCTTCGGCGGCGGTGCAGGTGCGTAGGATTGGCCTCGGGTTACGGGGGTCGCGGAGGTTGATTTGCGCGGCGGGGGGGGGGAGCTGCGACGTGGGGTTTGCGGGCGGGGTGGGGGCTGCGACGTGGCGTTTGCGGGCGGGGTGGGGGCTGCGACGTGGGGTTTGCGGGCGGCGTGGGGGCTGCCACGTGGGGTTTGCGGGCGGGGCGGTTATCGGGCGCCTTCGTGGACGGTGGCTGTCGCGGGTCACGGGCGGGCGTCGGCGGGTGTTCCTTTGCATTGGCGATTGTCATTTTTTTTCGTGGCTTCTATTTCTCTTTATGTCTCTCTATCTATCTGTCTTTCTATCAGTCTGTCTTACTATCTGTATATTTATCTATCTCTATCTGTATGTTTATTTCTTATTTTTCTCTTCGTTGTCCTAGCATTATTTTCGTCCCCAACTGTTTTCCATAAGCCTTTTTTACTTCCCATTTTCTCTTTTCTTTCTTCTTCAGTTCCCCCCTCCTCCATCCTCCCGTCCTCCCTGCACCCTCCCTCTGTCCCTTCCTCCCTGCACCCTCCCTCTGTCCCTTCCTCCCTGCACCCTCCCTCTGCCCCCCCCCTTCACCCTCCCTCTGCCCCCCCCCTTCACCCTCCCTCTGTTCCTCCCCCCTTCCCTCCTTCCCTCGGTCCCCTCATCTGTAAGTTAGTGTGACCTAATGTAGGCTGGTAATGGCCCTCCCTTCCGGCCCCGTCTGCAAAAGGTGTGCGGAGGAAAGCGTCCTGGCACACAGGTTAGCGACAGGGAGGGAGGGAGAGAGGGAGAGGGAAAAAGAGAGAGAGGGAGGGAGGGAGACAGACAGACAGAGTTAGAGAAAGAGAGAGATGGGGGGGAGGGAGGGAGAGAGGGAGAAAAAGAGAGAGGGAGACAGACAGACAGACAGACAAAGAGAGAGAGAGAGAGAGAGAGAGAGAGAGAGGGAGGAGGCAGACACAGAGAGAGAGAAAAAGAGAGAGAGAGAGATGGGGGGGGAGGGAAGGAGGGAAAGAAAGAGGGAGGGAGGGAGAGTAAAAGAGAGACGGAGACAGAGAAGACAGGTAGATGGAGAATGTGCTCGTGCATTCGTGCGTGCGCCCGTGCGTGCCCGCGTCCGTGCCTGCTTGCTCGCTTTCATTTCTGCAAGGTCACGTTCAACGGTACCTCTCGGGTCGTGTCATTTCAGTGCCCAGGTGTTCCGCTTATTGCGTCGGCGGTGGAGCTGGTCGTGTGCTAGTTTCTGCTCCCAAGCGCCCCGCCGCCACCTGGAGAGAAGGGTGGTATTGGTATCTTGGCGGCGAGGGCGTGTTTCAAATTGGTTTTCTGATTTCTTCCATTTCGATGGTATGGAAACTGTGAAATGGGGGCCATGATTGAGAGGGAGAGGGAGAAGGGAGAAGGGGAGGAAAAGGTTGAGGGAGAGAAAAAAAGAAAGAGAAATGGGTGTCATGATTGAGACGGAAAGGGAGAGGGAGATAGGATAAGGAAGAAGGTGAGGAAAAGGGTGAGGGTGAGAGAAAGGGAGAGAGAAAAAAAAATAGAAAGGGAAATGAACCAGAACAACTTTAGGGAGGGAAAAGGTTGTGTTTTTCCATGCAATTTGTGTGTTTGGTAGAGGGCGCTGATGCACACTGCCCGTCACTACCCTTCGATGTCATAAATATTCGCCTGTAGCTGATCGTGATTCATGAACACTATTTTTTCCCCTATTTTTCCCTTTTTTCCTTTTTTTTCTATCCCGCGGCCCATAATAAGGTATGTCGGGCGTGAATTTTTAGTCATTTCGGGAGATTTATCATTCGGTGATAGCCAATATATCCCGCCCCGCTTTTGCCATAAAGATATATATATATATGTATGAAATAATGTGTAATCCTAGAGTGAATTCGTAGTTTTTGATATTTATTGGACGTAAATGTAGACATAAACCAGGCGTGAACTGCAGCGCTCACGAGGGACGTGTACATTTTCCCTTTTCATATCGCGACGTGCCTTCGGAGGGAGATGGAAATGAATAGAATATAAATTTAGGAACTTGAAGCGGAGGATAAATCATGCGATGATTGTACGAGCTCCCGGGGTACGCCGGGGCTCTCGGCCTCCTAGGGCAGGGGGGGGGGGCGACCCTCTCCTTTCTTCTCTTTCTCTTGCTCTGGCTGTCTGGGTGCCTGGGTCGGAGTGTCTGGCTTCGGTTGTCTGTACGTCTCTGTCTCTGTTTCTGTCTCTCTTTGTTTCTCTGTTTTTTTTTCTCTCATTTTCTTCCTCTTCCTCGTCATCGTCCTCCTCCTCCTCCTCCTCCTCCTCCTCCTCCTCCTCCTCCTCCTCCTCCTCCTCCTCCCATCTCCTTCTCCCTCTACCCTCTTCACCCCCTCTCCCCATCCCTCTCTCCTTCCAATCCAACCCCTCATTCCAACCCCCTTCCTCCCCTTCTCCCCCCTCCCCACTCCCACGTGTTCATCTAATCGATCATTCTGCAACTGTAACGTGACACTGATATATGGTAGAAAGGGGGAGAGGGGTTGTGCCAGTGATATAAGGCTTGGCGGGGTTGTCTTAGGGTTCGTAGGGTAATAATTCCGGGTTGTAGAATCGGGAGACGAGGTGAGTTTGAATTACTTTTTTTTTGTTTTTGTTTTTGAGGGGGGGGGGTGCTCTGTTCCGTGCGCTGGTACGATTTACTCGTATTTTCTTATTGTTATTGTTTTTTGTACAAGTTAGTGTCTTTGGTATGAGTCACGTTTTTGTTATTATTGTCTTTGTTGTTAGTGTTATTGCTGTTATTGGTTTTCTTGTTTTTTTTTTCTGTTTTTGGGATGTGTTAGAGGTTCGGGTACACTTTCCTTCTTCATCGTCACCAGTACAACAAGAACAAATATCAGCACCATCATCACTGTCCTCACCAGTTTGCCCACCTTCAGCATCACCATCAGTATGATCATTTATATATATATATATATATATATATATATATATATATATATATATATATATATATATATATATATATACATATATATATATATATATATATACATATATATATATATATCGATGGCTATTCTTTCCTCTTCTTCCTACTCCCCCTCAGTCTCTTCCTCCTCCTCCTCCGTTTCTTCCTTTTCCTCCTCCTCCGTCTCCTCCTCCTCCTCCTCCTCTTCCTCCTCCTCCTCCTCCTCCTCCCCTTTCTTCCTCCTCCTCCTCCTCCATCTCTTCCTCCTCCTCCTCCGTCTCTATCTCTTCCTCCGTCTCTTCCCCCTCCTCCTCCTCCTCCTCCTCCTCCTCCTCCTCCTCCTCCTCCGTTCCATGACAAAGGGAGTGTAAACGTGTAATTCCTGGAGGTCATATTTATTGACGTGATTATATCGTTTTCTTTTTCGCTCCTTCGAAAGGGGAGACGAATAAAGATGTTCGGGTTGTTTAATTAAGGCTGTTAAGGATTGGGCAATTAAGGCACCGGAACCGATGCGGAATTAATCAAGGAGGAAGATTATGATGATGGTGATGATGATGGTGATGATTTGTCATAGGAAGATCTTTTTTTTTTTTCTTCCTTTTCGGGGGTTGTTGGGGTGTTGGGGGGGGATGGGGGGCTTAAAGGGGCATTTCAAGGCCGCGGGGGGGATATATCAATCTCATTTTCTAATAAAAATTTAGCTAATAACTGTTAACGATAACGTAAAACAACTTTTTTTTTATATATGATGCACCTTTCCATTTTTTTTATCGAACCAAACCTCGACATCATTAACTTTTTTCCATTTTTTTCTATTTTTTAAGATTAAATTAATGTAATTGACTGTTTTTCCGGCGCTAAGGTTTATTGCGGGAATTGGTTGCCTGTATTGGTTATTCGACATCGTTCTGTGGAAATAATTAGCGACCGTTTTCGCTTCGTATCGAGAGCTTTTAAGGGTCCGGTGCTTCTGTTTTATTTTGTTGTTGTTGTTATTGTTTTTGTTGGTGTTGTTATTGTTGTTGTTGTTATTTGGGTGTCTGTTTATTATGGATGAATATTTTTGATTATTTTGTGGTTCGTATTTTTGTTGTTATTGTATTTATATATTTTTATGGATTGTTTTCATCATTGTGGTTGTCGTTGTTTTTTGTTATTATTTTATTATCGTCTTCGCATCATCGGTGTTGTTATTTAGACATTTTTTTGGCAATTGAAGGAGTATTTTATTTACAAGTTTCTCGCTTTTTCTCCCTCGACGGCGCTCGGGAGGTCCAAGGAAGGGGGTCCTGTCCCTTTTTTGTGGTCGGATGAGACTTCTTAAACTCTGGGGAAAAAATTGAAGTTACCTCATTAATGTTTAACAAAGTTTTGTCTCTCATAAGCCAAGTGCGTCAGGCTCCACCGACCTTCTTCTTTCCCCCCCCCCTCCCCTCTTCCCCCCCCTTTTTTTTCCCTCTCCTCCTCTCTTCCCCTTTCCCATCCCCTCCCTTCTACCCCTTTCCCTTCCCTTACTTCCCTTCTCCCCTTTTTTCTTCGGGGTTTTCTTTCCTCCCCTCTCACTGCTTTACTACCCTTGTCTTTCTCATTCCCCTCCCCCCCACTCCCTCCCTCCACCCTTCTCTCCCTCACCCTTCTTCCTTCATGGGGTAGAGTGGCTGGGTGTCCTCTGGTCTCCCCTCGTGAATATTCCATGCTGCAACGCTCATATGTGACCCCGCTCTCACCCCCCCCCCTCACCGGAACTACCCCCTCCCCTTCCCCCTCCCCGTACCTCTCATACCGGGACAACCACCCTCCCCTAGTGCCCTCTCTAATACCCCTTCCCTACGCTCTTAATCCCGTACCTTCATACCGGAACATCCCTCCCCCTCCTCATCTTAGAGTCCCATCACTAACCCTCCTCTTCTTTCTCCTCTCTCCTACCTCCTCCTACTCCTCTCTCCTCCTCCTCCTCTCTCCTACCTCCTCCTCCACCTCTCTCCTACCTCCTCCTACTCCTCTCTCCTCCTCCTCCTCTCTCCTACCTCCTCCTCCTCTCTCCTCCTCCCCCTTCCTCCACACGACTCATATTCCTGGACTCTCATTCTTCAGGGCCTTTTATAATCTGCCCGGCATCCCGTGACTCTCCTCGGCCCTCTCCTGTCGGGCCTATTTTGACTGACGATCTCGGAGGGCGGGCGCCAGGCTGAGCGACCTAGGGCTTGGCTTTCGATATGGAGACCGGTGTGACGAGTATGAGACGTGTACACGCACTCGCACGCGAACGGACACACGCGCGTACACACATGGGGAGAGGGAGAAGGGGGAGGAGAAGGAGGAGGAGGAGGTGGAGGTGGAGGTGGAGGTGGAGAAGGAGGAGGATGAGACGAAAGAGGAGGATGAGAGGGAGATGGAGAGGGGGAAGGAGAGAGGGAAGGAGAGAGAGAAGGAGAGAGAGAGAGAGAGAGAGAGAGAGAGAGAGAGAGAGAAAGAGAGAGAGGAGAGAGAGAATGAATAACTAGCGAAACCTAAAACCTCTTAAAATTTTCAGTGAAATGGAGATACTTGTGACATTTTCTCTATTTTTCTTTTCGTCTTGAAATATTTCTCATGAAAGTCCAGGCATTCACTGACTTCTCTTTTCTTTTGCAGGTTGGTTGACCGCAGCTGCTCTGTCATCGGGTGTTGCAGTGAGTCATTCTGGGTGACCTTTTGCAATGCATTCGGGCGTTCATTATCACTTGTTTTCGATTAATTGCGTTGGAAGTAAATAAAAGATTGAAAAAGATTTTTTTTTTTATAATGAAGCAAAAAGAGAACGAGAGTGTGTAAATACATCGACGAGGGAAATAGTGAGGGAAAAGGATTTTATTGAATTTTATTTCATTTCTCCAACGACAAGGGAAACAAAAAGAAAAAAAAAAACGTATTCACATGTCTAAAAAAATGAAAAAAACCGACAAGTGGATCTGAAAGAAAAACGAAAATGGGCGGAGTAATCCCAGGCAGGACCTCCTCCTCCACGCCTTTGCCTACAGTGTCCTGATCCTTCGAGTGTGTTATTAAGACACGCTCGCATAGCCGGAAGTGCAAGGAGGGGGCGGGGCAGGTCAGCTTAAGCCCCGCCCACAAAGAGCTCAACCGCCAATTAGCGTTGAGTGCCTGGCCAGAGGTAATAACGGTAGAGGGCGCGGGGCTATTACAAAAAGGTAAAAGAGAGAGAGAGAGAGAGAGAGAGAGAGAGAGAGAGAGAGAGAGAGAGAGAGAGAGAGAGAGAGAGAGAGAGAGAGAGACAGACAGACAGACAGACAGACAGACAGACAGAGAGAGAGAGAGAGAGAGAGAGAGAGAGAGAGAGAGAGAGAGAGAGAGAAAATAAAAAAGAAAGAGTTTATAGAACACCGATTCTGATTATTGTAATTGATTACAGTTTGGTTGAGGATTGCACTCTATCTGCTTTCAATGCTGCTTTAGGGAGAGAGATTGAGGGAGAAGCCCCCCCCCCAAAAAAAAAGAATGAATAATAATAATAATGATAAAGAAAAAGATACGAAAAAAGTGTTCATTTGTCATCGCGGAGGCGGGAAAAAATACATGGAGATGCAAAAGTTCAAGTCAAAATATTTGTGGATTGAAGAAAACAGTGATAAAAACAAAATTTAAAAGTTAAAAAACAAAAACCGGAATAAAGAGATAGCAGAAAATCTGCATACTTATTTTGCACGATCTTGTTTACACAATCAATCAGCCTTTTTTGAGTGTGTGTCGACGTGGTTATTCACTCCAACGAAGATGAATAACGAAAGACGAGGATAAAGCAATAAGCAAAGGATTTTCCCGATAGGGGTTGGGTGGGGAGCGTGACTCAGCAGAAATGGGGTTGGGGAGGGGGGGGGGGGGGGGCGGAGGGATTGAAATGCATCGGTTTTGGGAGAGGAAGAAGGGGAGGGGCGGAGATAAAAGGAGAGAGAGAGAGAAAGGGAAGAGAGGAGGGGAAGAGGAGAGAGGGTGGTGGAAGGGAAAGAGAAAGAGGAGAAAGGTGGTGAGGAGGGAAGGCAGGAGGAGTAAATAAAGGGGTAGAAGGGAGTGGAGGGGCAGAAAGGAGAGAAGAGGAGAGAAAGAAGAGGGGGAGAGGGAGGAAGGAAGGGAGAGAATATAATAGGGAAAGGGGGAGGAGAAGAGGAAAAGGGATGAAGAGAGGAGGAGAGAAAGATGGATTGAAGGGGGAAGGGAGAAAGGAGAGAGGAAGAGAAGGGGGGAGAGCTTAATGGAGGAGAAAGATCAAAGGGAGAAAATGAGAAAAAGAATTGATTGAGGGAAGGAAAAGGGGAAGGAGATAAAGCCAGAGGAAGAATTTGAGGGAGGGGGGGGGAAGGAAGTGAAAAAAAAATGTTGGAGGAAGAAGAGAAAGGGGAGAAGAATGAAACCAAAGAGGGAAGAGGGGAAAGAGATGGGGGAGAAAGAGGAGGAGGGGGAGGGCAAGATGTGTTATTTTGGTGTCTCTATTATTGCTTTATATTTCGGCGCTTGCGTGGTGAGATTGCAAGCAGGGCGGTGAGAGCTTGCTCGCCCCCCCTCCCTCCCCTACTGTTTCCCCTTTCTACAATATGTCTTTCAAGTGGTGTAGGTGTGTGTTGGAGATGGTGGAGAAGGAAAGAGTAGGGGGAAAAGGAGGAGAAGAACAGAGAAATGTGAACAAAAAGGACAAGCGAATAGAGAGAGAGAGGAGATAATAAGATTGATGACGCTGCGAGATAGAAAGAAAAACAATAACGAAAATTGCTATGTTTGTTTTAATAATTTGAATAATTTTAAGAGAAAGACACGAAGACAAATAATACCCACCCACCCCCTCCCCTCGTTCTCCCCCCTCCCCCCTCTTCCAGACCGGAGCTCATGGCCTGTCATCTTTGCCTCATACGGACATCTTGTTGACGTTGTGACATCATTTTGGGCGCGGGGATTTACTCTCTCTCTCTCTCTCTCTCATCCTCCCTCCCTCTCATCTCCCTCCCCTCCTTCCTTCATCCCTCCTCCCAACTCTCTCCCTCTCATCCCTCCCTCTCATCTCTCCCTCCTCATCCTTCCCTCCCAACCTCCCTCCCCAACCTCTCCCTCTCATCTCTCCTCATCCCTCCCCTTCCGGTCCTCATCCCTCCTCCTCTTCCCTCTCTCCCTCCCTCCCTCCTTCCCTCTCATCCTTCCCTCCTTCCTCCCTCCCCAACCTCTCCCTCTCATCCCTCCCTCCCTCCCTCCCTCCCTCCCTCCCAACCTCTCCCTCTCATCTCTCCCTCCCTCCTTCCTTCCTTCCCTCCCCCCCTCCTTCCTTCCCTCCCACTCATCCCTCCTCCTCTCCCTCCCTCCCAACCTCTCCCTTTTTTTTCCTCCCCCGCTAAGCTTATTATCCCCTTCTTTTCCCTCTTGAAGCTTAATGATGATCCGCTTCCCTTGTTCGCGCGGGGATTATTTGTCCCGGGGAGTGCGGGAATGTGACGCCCGGGGCTGGCTCTGTCACGGCGGGGATGGGCGTGGGCGGGGGGAGGAGGGTGGGGGGTGAGGGAGGAGGGTGGGTGTGGAAGCGGGAGAGGGGTAGGGGGTGAGGGGGAGAGGTGGGTGTGGAAGGAGAGGATGATGGGGCTCTGTCAAAGCGGCGGATGAAGGCGTGGAAGGGGGAGATGAGGGGGTTGGAGCGTGGGCGGGGGGAAAAGGGGAGGTGTGGGAAAGGGGAGAGGGAATGGAGGTTAGGGTTGAGGGATGAGGGGGTTGGGTAAAGAGGTGGTTGGGTAAGGGGGAAAGGGGTGGGAGAGGGGTGGAGGGGAGGGGTGAGGGGAAAAAGGGGGGGATAGGGTTTGGGGTGAGGGAGTGGGTGGGGTGGGATAGGGTTGGAGGGAGAAAGGGGGAAGAGGATAGGATTGGTAGGGAAAGGGCAGGATTGGTAGGGCAGGATTGGTAGGGAAAGAAGGATGAGGATTGACGGGCTGGGGAAACGGGAGGGGAAAAGGGGGGATAGGGTGGGTGGTGAGGGGGAGGATAGAATTGGTAGGGTGGGGAGGAGGAAAGGGGAGGATTGGAGGGGGTGAGGAGGAGAGAGAGTAGGGAGGGGATAGGATGGAGCAAGGGATGAGAGGGGGGATGGGTAGGATGAAGGAGGAGAAAGGGGTTTGAAAGGTAAGTACGTGAAGACGTGATGGGTGGGTGGGGTGGGGTGGGGTGGGGGGTTAGTCGATGCATTCTTTTTTTATATGTTTATTAACTCTTATTTTTGGTTCTGAGAGGACAGGGTATATTCTAGATAGTTTAGATAATTACATACATGCATTTAAATTTGGGAGTATAAGTGCTTGCGTGCATATATGTGTGTGTGTGTGTGTGTGTGTGTGTGTGTGTGTGTGTGTGTGTGTGTGTGTGTGTGTGTGTGTGTGTGTGTGTGTGTGTGTGCGTGCGATATACGTATATAAGATAAATGCATTCATTTGCGAGTCCCGTCTTCGGGGCATAGCTTCGAGGCCAATGCACTGGGTGCGGAGCGGGCAGAAGCGCGTTCGAAAGTCTCGGGCGCTCGCATGGGCGTGGGTGAGGTCAGCGACACGACCAGAAAGGCCAGCGGAGCGTGGAAAAGGGCTGGCGGCGGC